>NW_027040191.1:6399-13542 GCF_034236695.1 Oncorhynchus nerka | reverse complement strand
GAGAACAGTGAGTGAGAGAAGTGAGTGAGATGGAGAACGAGTGAGAGAGATGGAGAACGAGTGAGAGAGATGGAGAACGAGTGAGCAGAGATGGAGAACGAGTGAGGAGAGATGGAGAACGAGTGAGAGGGATGGAGAACGTGTGGGAGAGATGGAGAACGAGTGAGTGAGAGAGATGGAGAATGAGTGAAGAGAGAGATGGAGAACGAGTGAGGAGAGATGGAGAACGAGTGAGAAAGATGGAGACCGAGTGAGTGAGAGCGATGGAGAACAAGTGAGTGAGAGAGATGGAGAACGATTGAGTGAGAGATGGAGAACGAGTGAGTGAGAGATCGAGAACGAGTGAGGAGACAGATGGAGAACGAGTGAGTGAGAGAGATGGTGAACGAGTGAGGAGAGAGATGGAGAACGAGTGAGTGAGAGAGAGAGATGGAGAACGAGTGAGAGACATGGAGAACGAGTGAGTGAGAGAGAGAGAGAGAGAGAGATGGAGAACAAGTGAGAGAGAGATGGAGAACGAGTGAGTGAGAGAGATGGAGAATGAGTGAGTGAGAGAGATGGAGAACGAGTGAAGAGAGAGATGGAGAACGAGTGAGGAGAGATGGAGAACGAGTGAGAGAGATGGAGAACGAGTGAGTGAGTGAGATGGAGAACGATTGAGTGAGCGAGAGAGAGAGATGGAGAAGGAGTGAGAGAGATGGAGAACGAGTGAGGAGAGATGGAGAACAAGTGAGAGAGATGGAGAACGAGTGAGTGAGAGAGATGGAGAACGAGTGAGTGAGAGCGATGGAGAACGAGTGAGTGAAAGATGGAGAACGAGTGAGAGAGATGGAGAACGAGTGAGAGAGATGGAGAACGAGTGAGAGAGATGGAGAACGAGTGAGAGAGATGGAGAACGAGTGAGAGAGAGAGAGAGAGATGGAGAACGAGTGAGGAGAGATGGAGAACGAGTGAGAAAGATGGAGAACGAGTGAGAGGGGTGGAGTAAGAGTGAGAGAGATGGAGAACGAGTGAGAGAGGGAGATGGAGAATGAGTGAGTGAGAGAGGGAGATGGAGAACGAGTGAGGAGAGAGGGAGATGGAGAACGAGTGAGGAGAGAGAGTTGTATGCACTGTCCGTGGGTGTCGTTGTATTGTGCATACATACGCAGTGAGCTCTTATCAAGTGTTAAGCGCAGCGCTCTACACCAGCTAATCTACCTCCCAAATGGTACCCAATTCCCTATTTAGTGCACTGCTTTTAAACAGGGCTGATGGGGAACTGGTTAAAAGTAGTGCTTTTATGTAGGGCACTGCCTAAAACATATGGGCTCGGGCCATACAATAAGCAGGGCGGCAGCATGTAGCGCCTCCCTAACCGATTGTTGTGCCACCTCAGCACAAGATCAAGTCATTCACAGAGATGGGACACAGAGATGGGACAAAGAGAGGGGACACAGAGAGGACAGAGAGAGAGGACACAGAGAGGACAGAGAGAGAGGACACAGAGAGGACAGAGAGAGAGGACACTGAGAGGACAGAGAGAGAGGACACAGAGAGGACAGAGAGAGAGGACACTGAGAGGACAGAGGAGAGAGGACACAGAGAGGACAGAGAGAGAGGACACTGAGAGGACAGAGAGAGAGGACACTGAGAGGACAGAGAGAGAGGACACAGAGAGGACAGAGAGAGAGGACACTGAGAGGACAGAGAGAGAGGACACTGAGAGGACAGAGAGAGAGGACACAGAGAGGACAGAGAGAGGGGACACAGAGGGGACACAGAGAGGGGACACAGAGAGGACAGAGAGAGAGGACACAGAGAGGACAGAGAGAGAGGACACAGAGAGGACAGAGAGAGAGGACACAGAGAGGACAGAGAGAGAGGACAGAGAGAGGACAGAGAGAGAGGACACAGAGCGGACAGAGAGAGAGGACACAGAGAGGACAGAGAGAGAGGACACTGAGAGGACAGAGAGAGAGGACACAGAGAGGACAGAGAGAGGACACTGAGAGGCCAGAGAGAGAGGACACAGAGAGGACAGAGAGAGAGGACACTGAGAGGACAGAGAGAGAGGACACAGAGAGGACAGAGAGAGGGGACACAGAGGGGACACAGAGAGGGGACACAGAGAGGACAGAGAGAGAGGACACAGAGAGGACAGAGAGAGAGGACACAGAGAGGACAGAGAGAGGGGACACAGAGGGGACACAGAGAGGGGACACCGAGATGGGACACAGAGATGGGACACAGAGATGGGACACAGAGAGGGGACACAGAGGGGACACAGAGGACACAGAGATGGGACACAGAGAGGGGACACAGAGAGGACAGAGAGAGGGGACACAGAGGGGACACAGAGAGGGGACACAGAGGGGACACAGAGAGGACACAGAGAGGACAGAGAGAGGGGACACAGAGGGGGGACACAGAGAGGACAGAGAGAGGTGGACACAGAGAGGGGACACAGACGGGACACAGAGAGGGGACACAGAGAGGACAGAGAGAGGGGACACAGAGGGGGGACACAGAGAGGACAGAGAGAGGTGGACACAGAGAGGGGACACAGACGGGACACAGAGAGGGGACACAGAGAGGGGACAGAGAGAGGTGGACACAGAGGGGACACACAGCGTGGACACAGAGAGGACAGAGAGGGGACACAGAGAATACACAGAGAGGGGACACATAGAGGGACACAGAGAGGACACAGAGAGGGGACACAGAGAGGACAGAGAGAGGACAGAGAGAGGTGGACACAGAGAGGGGATACAGAGATGAGACACAGAGATATAACACAGAGAGGGGACACAGAGAGGACAGAGAGAGAGAGGACACAGAGAGGGGACACAGAGAGAACAGAGAGAGAGGACACAGAGAGGACAAAGAGAGAGGACACAGAGAGGACAGAGAGAGGGGACAGAGAGGGGACACAGAGAGGGGACACAGAGAGGACAGAGAGAGGGGACAGAGAGAGGACAGAGAGAGGGGACAGATAGAGGACACAGAGGGGACACAGAGAGGGGACACAGAGAGAACAGAGAGGGGACAGAGAGAGGACACAGAGGGGACACAGAGAGGGGACACAGAGAGAACAGAGAGGGGACACAGAGAGGACAGAGAGAGGGGACACAGAGAGGACAGAGAGAGGGGACAGAGAGAGGACACAGAGGGGACACAGAGGGGACAGAGAGGAACACAGAGAGGGGACACAGAGAGGGACACAGAGAGGGGACACAGAGAGAGGTGGACACAGAGAGGGGACACAGAGGGACAGAGAGAGGTGGACACAGAGGGACTAAGAGGGGACACAGAGACGGGACAATGAGAGAACAGAGAGAGTGGGTGGGAGAGAGGGACACAGAGAGGACAGAGAGAGGGACAGAGAGGGGACACAGAGGGACACAGAGAGGATACAGAGGACAGAGAGGACTAAGAGAGGGACAGAGAGGACAGAGAGATGGGGAGAAGAGAGGGGACCACAGAGGAGACAGAGAGAGGTGGACACAGAGGGGACACAGAGAGACACAGAGAGGGGTCACAGAGATGGGACACAGAGAGGACAGAGAGGGGAAACAGAGAGGGGACACAGAGAGGGGACACAGAGAGGGGACACATAGGGGACACAGAGAGGACACAGAGGGGACACAGAGAGGACAGAGGGGACACCGAGAGGACAGAGAGATGGGACAGAGAGAACAGAGAGAGAGGACAGAGAGGACAAAGAGAGGACATAAGAGAGGACAGAGAGAGGGGACAGAGGGGACACAGAGAGGGACACAGAGATTTACACAGAGAGGACAGAGAGGGGACGCAGAGAGGGACACAGAGAGGACAGAGAGAGGGACACAGAGAGGGGACACAGAGAGGGACAAAGGGGACAGAGAGGTGGACACAGGGGGACACAGAGAGGGACACAGAGAGGGGACAGAGATGGGACACAGAGAGGACAGAGGGGACACAGAGAGGGGACAGAGAGGACACAGAGGGGACAGAGAGGACACAGAGAGGGGACAGAGAGAGACACAGAGGACAGAGAGAGGTGGACACAGAAAGGACACACAGAGGGGACACAGAGAGGGACACAGAGAGGACACAGAGAGGACAGAAAGAGGGGACACAGAGAGGGGACACAAGAGAGGACAGAGAGAGGGGACACAGAGAGGGACACAGAGGGGACAGAGAGAGGTGACACAGAGGGGACACAGAGAGGGGACACAGAGAGGGACACAGAGGGGACACAGAGAGGACACAGAGGGACACAGAGAGGGACACAGAGAGGGGACACATAGGGAACACAGACATGGGACACAGAGAGGACACAGAGAGGGGACACAGAGAGGACAGAGAGGGGACACCGAGAGGACAGAGAGGTGGACACAGAGAGGACACAGAGAGGGACAGGGGGACACAGAGATGGGACAGAGAGGACACAGAAAGGACAGAGAGGGGACACAGAGAGGGACACAGAAAGGGGACACAGAGAGGGGACACAGAGAGGACAGAGAGAGGGGACACAGAGAGGACACAGAGAGGGGACACAGAGATGAGACACAGAGATGGGACACAGAGAGGGGACACAGAGAGGGACGAGAGAGGACAGAGAGAGGTGGACACAGAGAGGGACACAGAGAGGACAGAGAGAGGTGGACACAGAGGGACAGAGCCATGTGCTGCGTTGACAAGGTTCTTCTGATCAGTTTATACCTTGTCCTCCCCAGGACCTTCATTTTCCTTTTGTTTACATGGGTATGGGTATGGTCTTTAGAGGAGGAAGGAGAGGTGGGTATGGTCTCAGAGGAGGAAGGAGAGGTGGGTATGGTCTTCAGAGGAGGAAGGAGAGGTGGGTATGGTCTTCAGAGGGGAAGGAGATATGGTCTTCAGAGGAGGAAGGAGAGTGGGTATGGTCTTCAGAGGGGAAGGAGAAGTGGGTATGGTCTTCCAGAGGGGGAAGAGAGTGGGTATGGTCTTCAGAGAGGAAGGAGAAGGTGGGTATGGTCTTCAGAGGAGGAAGGAGAGGTGGTTTGGTCTTCAGAGGAGAAAGGGAGAGGTGGGTGGTCTTCAGAGGGGGAAGGAGAAGTGGTATGGTCTTCAGAGGAGGAAGGAGAGGTGGGTATGGTCTTCAGAGGGGAAGGAGAGGTGGGAAGTGGTCTTCAGAGGAGGAAGGAGAGGTGGGTATGGTCTTCAGAGGGGGAGGTGGGTATGATTGGCAGAGGGGGAAGGAAGGGGTATGGTCTTCAGAGGGGGAAGGAGGTATGGTCTTCAGAGGGAAGGAGAAGTGGGTATGGTCTTCAGAGGGAAGGAGGTGGGTATGTTTGGCAGAGGGTGAAGGAGAAGTGAGTGCATGGTCTTCAGAGGAGGAAGGAGAAGTGGGTATGTTCTTCAGGGAAGGGAGGTGGGTATGGTCTTCAGAGGGAAGGAAAGGGGTATGGTCTTCAGAGGGAGGAAGGAGAGGTGGGTATGGTCTTCAGAGGAAGGAGAAGTAGGTATGGTCTTCAGAGGAGGAAGGAGAGGTGGGTATGGTCTTCAGAGGAGGAAGGAGAGGTGGGTATTCTTCAGAGGGGGAAGAAGAGGGGTATGGTCTTCAGGGAGGAAGGAGAGTGGGTATAGTCTTCAGAGAGGAGGAAGGAGAGGTGAGTATGGTCTTCAGAGGAGGAGGTATGGTCTTCAGAGGAGGAAGGAGAAGTGGGTATGGTCTTCAGAGGAGGAAGGAGAGGGGGTATGGTCTTTCAGGTTGAGAATGAGGCAGGGTATGGTCTTCAGAGGGGAAGAGGTATGGTTTTCAGAGGAGGAAGGAGAAGTGGGCATGGTCTTCAGAGGGGGAAGGACAAGTGGGTATGGTCTTCAGAGGAGGAAGGAGAAGTGGGTATGGTCTTTAGAGGGGGAAGGAGAAGTGGGTATGGTCTTCAGAGGAGGAAGGAGAGGTGGATATGGTCTTCAGAGGGGGAAGGAGAAGTGGGTATGATCTTCAGAGGAGGAAGGAGAGGTGGGTATGGTCTTCAGAGGAGGAAGGAGAAGTGGGTATGGTCTTCAGAGGAGGAAGGAGAGGTGGGTATGGTCTTCAGAGGGGAAGGAGAAGTGGGTATGATCTTCAGAGGAGGAAGGAGAGGTGGGTATGGTCTTCAGAGGAGGAAGGAGAGGTGGGTATGGTCTTCAGAGGAGGAAGGAGAGGTGGGTATGGTCTTCAGAGGGGGAAGGAGAGGTGGGTATGGTCTTCAGAGGAGGAAGGAGAGGTGGGTATGGTCTTCAGAGGAGGAAGGAGAGGTGAGTATGGTCTTCAGAGAGGGAAGGAGGTATGGTCTTCAGAGGAGGAAGGAGAAGTGGGTATGGTCTTCAGAGGAGGAAGGAGAGGTGGGTATGGTCTTCAAAGGAGGAAGGAGAGGTGGGTATGGTCTTCAGAGGGGGAAGGAGGTATGGTCTTCAGAGGAGGAAGGAGAAGTGGGTATGGTCTTCAGAGGGGGAAGGAGAAGTGGGTATGGTCTTCAGAGGAGGAAGGAGAAGTGGGTATGGTCTTTAGAGGGGGAAGGAGAATTGGGTATGGTCTTCAGAGGAGGAAGGAGAGGTGGGTATGGTCTTCAGAGGGGGAAGGAGAAGTGGGTATGGTCTTCAGAGGAGGAAGGAGAGGTGGGTATGGTCTTCAGAGGAGGAAGGAGAGGTGAGTATGGTCTTCAGAGAGGGAAGGAGGTATGGTCTTCAGAGGAGGAAGGAGAAGTGGGTATGGTCTTCAGAGGAGGAAGGAGAGGTGGGTATGGTCTTCAAAGGAGGAAGGAGAGGTGGGTATGGTCTTCAGAGGGGGAAGGAGGTATGGTCTTCAGAGGAGGAAGGAGAAGTGGGTATGGTCTTCAGAGGGGGAAGGAGAAGTGGGTATGGTCTTCAGAGGAGGAAGGAGAAGTGGGTATGGTCTTTAGAGGGGGAAGGAGAATTGGGTATGGTCTTCAGAGGAGGAAGGAGAGGTGGGTATGGTCTTCAGAGGGGGAAGGAGAAGTGGGTATGGTCTTCAGAGGAGGAAGGAGAGGTGGGTATGGTCTTCAGATGGGGAAGGAGAGGTGGGTATGGTCTTCAGAGGGGCAGGAGAAGTGGGTATGGTCTTCAGAGGAGGAAGGAGAGGTGGGTATGGTCTTAAGAGGGGAAGGAGAGGTGGGTATGTTTGGCAGAGGGGAAGGA
>NW_027040191.1:0-5899 GCF_034236695.1 Oncorhynchus nerka | reverse complement strand
TCCTTCCCCTCTGCCAATCATACCCACCTCTCCTTCCCCTCTGCCAAACATACCCACCTCTCCTTCCCCTCTTAAGACCATACCAACCTCTCCTTCCCCCTCTGAAGACCATACCCACTTCTCCTTCCCCCTCTGAAGACCATACCCACTTCTCCTTCCTCCTCTGAAGACCATACCCACCTCTCCTTCCTCCTCTGAAGACCATACCCACCTCTCCTTCCTCCTCTGAAGACCATACCCACTTCTCCTGCCCCTCTGAAGACCATACCCACCTCTCCTTCCCCCTCTGAAGACCATACCCACCTCTCCTTCCTCCTCTGAAGACCATACCCACTTCTCCTTCCCCCTCTGAAGACCATACCCACCTCTCCTTCCTCCTCTGAAGACCATACCCACCACTCCTTCCCCTCTGCCAATCATACCCACCTCTCCTTCCCCTCTGCCAATCATACCCACCTCTCCTTCCCCTCTGAAGACCATACCCACCTCTCCTTCCCCTCTGCCAATCATACCCACCTCTCCTTCCCCTCTGAAGACCATACCCACCTCTCCTTCCTCCTCTGAAGACCATACCCACTTCTCCTTCCTCCTCTGAAGACCATACCCACCTCTCCTTCCTCCTCTGAAGACCATACCCACCACTCCTTCCCCTCTGCCAATCATACCCACCTCTCCTTCCCCTCTGCCAAACATACCCACCTCTCCTTCCCCTCTTAAGACCATACCAACCTCTCCTTCCTCCTCTGAAGACCATACCCACTTCTCCTTCCCCTCTGAAGACCATACCCACCTCTCCTTCCTCCTCTGAAGACCATACCCACCTCTCCTTCCTCCTCTGAAGACCATACCCACCTCTCCTTCCTCCTCTGAAGACCATACCCATACCCATGTAAACAAAAGGGAAAATGAAGGTCCTGGGGGAGTGACAAGGTATAAACTGATCAGAAGAACCTTGTCAACGCAGCACATGGCTCTGTCCCCTCTGTGTCCACCTCTCTCTGTCCTCTCTGTGTCCCCTCTCTGTGTCCACCTCTCTCTGTCCTCTCTGCGTCCCCTCTCTGTGTCCCCTCTCTGTGTCCCATCTCTGTGTCTCATCTCTGTGTCCCCTCTCTGTGTCCTCTCTGTGTCCCCCTCTCTCTGTCCTCTCTGTGTCCCCTCTCTGTGTCCCCTTTCTGTGTCCCCTCTCTGTGTCCCCTCTCTGTCCTTTCTGTGTCCTCTCTGTGTCCCATCTCTGTGTCCCCTCTGTGTCCCCTCTCTGTGTCCTCTCTGTGTCCACCTCTCTCTGTCCTCTCGGTGTCCCCTCTCTCTGTCCTCTCTGTGTCCCCTCTCTGTGTCCTCTCTGTGTCCCATGTCTGTGTTCCCTATGTGTCCCCTCTCTGTGTCCCCTCTCTGTGTCCCCTCTCTGTGTCCTCTCTGTGTCCCCTCTCTGTGTCCCCTCTCTGTGTCCCCTCTCTGTGTCCCCTCTGTGTCCACCTCTCTCTGTCCCCTCTGTGTCCCCTCTCTGTGTCCCCTCTCTCTGTCCTCTCTGTGTCCCCTCTCTGTGTCCCCTCTTTCTGTCCTCTCTGTGTCCCCTCTGTGTCCCCTCTCTGTGTCCCCTCTGTGTGTCCTTTCTGTGTCCACCTCTCTCTGTCCTCTCGGTCTCCCCTCTCTCTGTCCTCTCTGTGTCCTCTCTGTGTCCCCTCTGTGTCCCCTCTCTGTGTCCCCTCTCTGTGTCCCCTCTCTGTCCTCTCTGTGTCCCATCTCTGTGTCCCCTCTCTGTGTCCCCTCTCTGTGTCCCCTCTGTGTCCACCTCTCTCTGTCCCCTCTTTGTCCCCTCTCTGTGTCCCCTCTCTGTGTCCACCTCTCTCTGTCCTCTCTGTGTCCCCTCTCTGCGTCCCCTCTCTGTCCTCTCTGTGTCCTCTCTGTGTCCCCTCTCTGTGTCCCCTCTCTGTCCCCTCTCTCTGTCCTCTCTGTGTCCTCTCTCTTTGTCCTCTCTGTCCTCTCTCTCTGTTCTCTCTGTGTCCCATCTCTCTGTCCTCTCGGTGTCCCCTCTCTCTGTCCTCTCTGTGTCCCCTCTCTGTGTCCCCTCTCTGTCCTCTCTGTGTCCCATCTCTGTGTCCCCTCTCTGTGTCCCCTCTCTGTGTCCCCTCTGTGTCCACCTCTCTCTGTCCCCTCTGTGTCCCCTCTCTGTGTCCCCTCTCTGTGTCCACCTCTCTCTGTCCTCTCTGTGTCCCCTCTCTGCGTCCCCTCTCTGTCCTCTCTGTGTCCTCTCTGTGTCCCCTCTCTGTGTCCCCTCTCTGTCCCCTCTCTCTGTCCTCTCTGTGTCCTCTCTCTTTGTCCTCTCTCTCTGTTCTCTCTGTGTCCCATCTCTGTGTCCCCTCTCTGTGTCCCCTCTGTGTCCACCTCTCTCTGTCCCCTCTGTGTCCCCTCTCTGTGTCCCCTCTCTGTCCTCTCTGTCCTCTCTGTGTCCCCTCTCTGTGTCCCCTCTGTGTTCCCTCTCTGTCCTCTATCTGTCCTCTCGGTGTCCCCTCTGTGTCCTCTCTCTGTCCCCTCTCTCTGTCCTCTCTGTGTCCCCTCTCTCTGTCCTCTCTGTGTCCCCTCTCTGTTCTCTCTGTGTCCCCTCTCTGTGTCCCCTCTGTGTCCTCTATCTGTCCCCTCTCTCTGTCCTCTCTGTGTCCCCTCTCTGTGTCCCCTCTGTGTCCTCTATCTGTCCCCTCTCTCTGTCCTCTCTGTGTCCCCTCTCTCTGTCCTCTCTCTGTCCCCTCTCTCTGTCCTCTCTGTGTCCCCTCTCTGTGTCCCCTCTCTGTCCCCTCTCTCTGTCCTCTCTGTGTCCTCTCTCTTTGTCCTCTCTGTGTCCTCTCTCTCTGTTCTCTCTGTGTCCCCTCTCTGTGTCCTCTCTCTCTCTGTCCTCTCTGTGTCCCCTCTCTGTGTTCTATCTCTGTGTCTCATCTCTGTGTCCCCTCTCTGTGTCCACCTCTCTCTGTCCTCTCTCTGTCCTCTCTGTGTCCCCTCTCTGTGTCCTCTCTGTGTTCCTCTATGTGTCCCCTCTCTGTATTCTCTGTGTCCCTCTCTGTCCCTCTATTGTCCACGCTGTGTGTCCCCTCTGTGTCCACCTCTCTCTGTCCCCTCTCTGTGTCCCCTCTCTGTGTCCCGTCTGTCCCCTCTCTGTGTCCACCTCTCTCTGTCCTCTCTGTGTCCCCCTCTGTGTCCCCTCTCTGTCCTCTCTGTGTCCCCTCTCTGTGTCCGTCTGTGTCCCCTCTCTGTATCCCTCCCTCTCTCTGTCCTCTCTGTGTCCCATCTCTGTGTCCCCTCTCTCTGTCCTCTCTGTGTCCTCTCTCTCTCTGTGTGTCCTCTCTCTCTCTCTCTCTCTCTCTCTCTCTCTCTGTTAATGTCTCTCTTTCTCTCTGTGTGTCCTCTCTCTGTCCTCTCTCTCTGTCCTCTCAGTGTCCTCTCTCTCTGTCCTCTCTGTGTCTCTCTCTCTGGCCTCTCAGTGTCTCTCTCTGTCCTCTCTGTGTCCTCTCTCTCTGTCCTCTCAGTGTCCTCTTCTCTGTCCTCTCTGTGTCCTCTCTCTCTGTCCTCTCTTGTGTCCCTCTCTCTGTCCTCTCTCTGTCCTCTCTCTCGTCCTCTCTGTGTCCTCTCTCTCTGTCCTCTCTGTGTCCTCTCTCTCTGTCCTCTCTGTGTCCCCTCTCTCTGTCCTCTCTGTGTCCTCTCTCTGTGTCCTCTCTGTGTCCCTCTCTGTCTCTCAGTGTCCTCTCTCTGTCCCTCTGTCCTCTCTGTCCTCTCAGTGTCCTCTCTCTCTGTCCTCTCAGTGTCCTCTCTCTCTGTCCTCTCTGTGTCCTCTCTCCTCTGTCCTCTCAGTGTCCTCTCTCTCTGTCCTCTCTGTGTCCTCTCTCTCTGTCCTCTCAGTGTCCTCTCTCTCTGTCCTCTCTGTGTCCTCTCTCTCTGTCCTCTCTGTGTCCTCTCTCTCTGTCCTCTCTGTGTCCCCTCTCTTTGTCCCATCTCTGTGTCCCATCTCTGTGAATGACTTGATCTTGTGCTGAGGTGGCACAACAATCCTGGTTAGGAGGCGCTACATGCTGCCGCCTCTGCTTATTGTATGGCCCGAGCCCATATGTTTTAGGCAGTGCCCTACATAAAAGCACTACTTTAACCAGTTCCCCATCAGCCCTGTTTAAAAGCAGTGCACTAAATAGGGAATTGGCACCATTTGGGAGGTAGGTTAGTTGGTGTAGAGCGCTGCGCTTAACACTTGATAAGAGCTCACTGCGTATGTATGCACAATACAACGACACCCACGGACAGTGCATACAACTCTCTCTCCTCACTCGCTTCTCCATCTCCTCTCTCCTCACTCGTTCTCCATCTCCTCTTCACTCACTCATTTCTCCATCTCCTCTCTTCACTCGTCTCTCCATCTCTCTCTCACTGCTTTCTCCATCTTCTCTACTCGCTTCTCCATCTTCTTCTCACTCGTTCTCCATCTCTCTCTCACTCTGGCTCTCCATCTCTCTCACTTCTGTCTTCCATCTCTCTCACTCGTTCTCCATCTCTCTCACTGTCTCTCCATCTTTCACTCACTGCTTCTCCATCGCTCTCACTCACTTGTTTCTCCATTCTCTCTCACTCACTGCTCTCCATCTCTCTCTTTCACTGTTCTCCATCTCTCTCCTCACTCGTTCTCCATCTTCTCACTCCTTCCATCTCTCTTCTCGACTCACTCACTCGTTCTCCATCTCACCATCACTGCTTCTCCATCTCTCTCACTCGTTTCTCCATCTCTCACTCACTGTTCTCCATCTCTCTCACTCACTTGCTTCTCCATCTCTCACTCACTCGTTTCTCCATGTCTCTCACTGTTCTCCATCTCTCTCTCACTCACTGTTTCTCCATCTCTCTCACTTCGCTCACCATCTTCTCACTCACTCGCTTCTCCATCTCTCTCTACTGTCTTCGATCTCTCACTCACTGCTTCTCCATCTCTCACTCACTCGTTTCTCCATCTTTCTCACTCACTCGTTCTCCATCGTCTCACTCACTGTTCTCCATCTTTCTCTACTGTTCTCCATCTCTCCTCACTCGTCTCTCCATCTCTCTCTCACTCATTCTTCCATCTCTCTCACTCACTCGTCTCTCCATCTCTCCCACACGTTCTTCCATCTCTCTCTACTCGTTCTCCATCTCTCTCACTTGCTTCTCCATCTCTGCTCACTCGTTCTTCCATCTCTCTCTACTGTTCTCCATCTCTCTACTCGTTTCTCCATCTCACTTCACTCTCTCTCACTCACTGCTTCCATCGCTTCACTCACTCGCTCTCCATCTCTCTCACTCACTGTTCTCCATCTCTCCTCACTCTTTCTCCATCTTTCTCACTGCTTCTCCAACTCTCTCTTCACTTGTTCTCCAACTCTTCTCACTCATTCGCTCTCCATTGCTCTCACTCACTGTTCTCCATCGCTCTCACTCACTGCGTCTCCATCTTCTCACTGCTTCTCCATCTCTCTCACTCGTCTTCTCCATCTCTCACTCACTCATTCTCCATCTCTCTCTCACTGCTTCCATCTCTCATCTCTCTCTTCTCACTCACTGTTCTCCATCGCACTCACTCGCTTCCATCTCTCTCACTCACTCGCTCTCCATCTCTCTCTCACTCGCTCTCCATCTCTCTCCTCACTCATTCTCCATCTCTCACTACTGTTCTCTATCTTCTTCTCACTCACTGTTCTCCATCTCTCACTCACTGCTTCTCCATCTCTCACTCACTCGTTTCTCCATCTCCTCTCACTCACTCGTTCTCCATCTCTCCTCACTCATTCTTCCATCTCTCCTCACTCGTTCTCCATTCTCCATCTCTCCCACTCATTCTCCATCTCTCTACTACTTCGTTCTCCATCCTTCTCACTTGCTTCTCCATCTCTCACTC
>NW_027040190.1:177500-183788 GCF_034236695.1 Oncorhynchus nerka | reverse complement strand
CCCCTGGCCCTTACCCTCTAGGGGATACGATTAGTTTAGTAGAACCCTCCCTGATTAGTTTAGTAGAAACCCTCTAGGGGATACGATTAGTTTAGTAGAAACCCTCTGCCCCTGGCCCTTACCCTCTAGGGGATACGATTAGTTTAGTAGAAACCCTCTAGGGGATACGATTAGTTTAGTAGAAACCCTGCCCCTGGCCCTTACCCTCTAGGGGGATACGATTAGTTTAGTAGAAACCTCTGCCCCTGGCCCTTACCCTCTAGGGGGATACGATTAGTTTAGTAGAAACCCTGCCTCTGCCCCCGATTAGTTTAGTAGAAACCCTCTAGGGGGATACGATTAGTTTAGTAGAAAACCCTCTAGGGGATACGATTAGTTTAGCCCCTGGAAACCCTCTAGGGGGACGATTAGTTTAGTAGAAACCCCTGCCCTGGCCCTTACCCTCTAGGGGATACGATTAGTTTAGTAGAAACCCTGCCCCTGGCCCTTACCCTCTAGGGGATACGATTAGTTTAGTAGAAACCCTGCCCCTGGCCCTTACCCTCTAGGGGATACGATTAGTTTAGTAACCCTGCCCCTGGCCCTACCCTCTAGGGGATACGATTAGTTTAGTAGAAACCTCTCCTCTGCCCCTACCTCTAGGGGGATACGATTAGTTTAGTAGAACCCTGCCCCTGGCCCTTACCCTCTAGGGGATACGATTAGTTTAGTAGAAACCCTGCCCCTGGCCCTTACCCTCTAGGGGATACGATTAGTTTAGTAGAAACCCTGCCCCTGGCCCTTACCCTCTAGGGGATACGATTAGTTTAGTAGAAACCCTGCCCCTGGCCCTTACCCTCTAGGGGGATACGATTAGTTTAGTAGAAACCCCTGCCCCTGGCCCCCCTTAGGGGACCCCTCTAGGGGGATACGATTAGTTTAGTAGAAACCCTCTGCCCCTGGCCCTTACCCTCTAGGGGATACGATTAGTTTAGTAGAAACCCTGCCCTGCCCCTAGGGGCCCTGCCCCTACCCTCTAGGGGGATACGATTAGTTTAGTAGAAACCCGATTAGTTTAGTAGAAACCCTGGCCCTTACCCTCTAGGGGGGATACGATTAGTTTAGTAGAAACCCTCTGCCCCTGGCCCTTACCCTCTAGGGGGATACGATTAGTTTAGTAGAAACCCTCTAGGGGATACGATTAGTTTAGTAGAAACCCTCTGCCCCTGGCCCTTACCCTCTAGGGGATACGATTAGTTTAGTAGAAACCCTCTGCCCCTGGCCCTTACCCTCTAGGGGGATACGATTAGTTTAGTAGAAACCCTGCCCCTGGCCCTTACCCTCTAGGGGATCGATTAGTTTAGTAGAAACCCTCTGCCCCTGGCCCTTACCCTCTAGGGGGATACGATTAGTTTTAGTAGAAACCCTGCCCCTGGCCCTTACCCTCTAGGGGATACGATTAGTTTAGTAGAAACCCCTGCCCCTGGCCCTTACCCTCTAGGGGGATACGATTAGTTTAGTAGAAACCCTGCCCCTGGCCCTTACCCTCTAGGGGGATACGATTAGTTTAGTAGAAACCCTCTGCCCCTGGCCCTTACCCTCTAGGGGGATACGATTAGTTTAGTAGAAACCCTCTAGGGGGATACGATTAGTTTAGTAGAAACCCTCTGCCCCTGGCCCTTACCCTCTAGGGGGATACGATTAGTTTAGTAGAAACCCTCTAGGGGGATACGATTAGTTTAGTAGAAACCCTCTGCCCCTGGCCCTTACCCTCTAGGGGGATACGATTAGTTTAGTAGAAACCCTCTGCCCCTGGCCCTTACCCTCTAGGGGGATACGATTAGTTTAGTAGAAACTCTGCCCCTGGCCCTACCCTCTAGGGGATACGATTAGTTTAGTAGAAACCCTCTGCCCCTGGCCCTTACCCTCTAGGGGATACGATTAGTTTAGTAGAAAACCCTCTAGGGGGATACGATTAGTTTAGTAGAAACCCTGCCCCTGGCCCTTACCCTCTAGGGGGATACGATTAGTTTAGTAGAAACCCCCTGCCCCTGGCCCTTACCCTCTAGGGGGATACGATTAGTTTAGTAGAAACCCTCTGCCCCTGGCCCTTACCCTCTAGGGGGATACGATTAGTTTAGTAGAAACCCTGCCCTGGCCCTTACCCTCTAGGGGGATACGATTAGTTTAGTAGAAACCCTCTGCCCCTGGCCCTTACCCTCTAGGGGGATACGATTAGTTTAGTAGAAACCCTCTAGGGGGATACGATTAGTTTAGTAGAAACCCTGCCCCTGGCCCTTACCCTCTAGGGGGATACGATTAGTTTAGTAGAAACCCTCTGCCCCTGGCCCTTACCCTCTAGGGGGATACGATTAGTTTAGTAGAAACCCTGCCCCTGGCCCTTACCCTCTAGGGGGATACGATTAGTTTAGTAGAAACCCTCTGCCCCTGGCCCTTACCCTCTAGGGGGATACGATTAGTTTAGTAGAAACCTCTGCCCCTGGCCCTTACCCTCTAGGGGGATACGATTAGTTTAGTAGAAACCCTCTGCCCCTGGCCCTTACCCTCTAGGGGGATACGATTAGTTTAGTAGAAACCCTCTGCCCCTGGCCCTTACCCTCTAGGGGGATACGATTAGTTTAGTAGAAACCCTCTGCCCCTGGCCCTTACCCTCTAGGGGATACGATTAGTTTAGTAGAAACCCTGCCCCTGGCCCTTACCCTCTAGGGGGATACGATTAGTTTAGTAGAAACCCTGCCCCTGGCCCTTACCCTCCGATTAGTTTAGTAGAAACCCTCTGCCCCTGGCCCTTACCCTCTAGGGGGATACGATTAGTTTAGTAGAAACCCTCTGCCCCTGGCCCTTACCCTCTAGGGGATACGATTAGTTTAGTAGAAACCCTGCCCCTGGCCCTTACCCTCTAGGGGGATACGATTAGTTTAGTAGAAACCCTCTGCCCCTGGCCCTTACCCTCTAGGGGGATACGATTAGTTTAGTAGAGATCCTGCCTCTGGCCCTTACCCTCTAGGGGTATACGATTAGTTTAGTAGAGATCCTGCCTCTGGCCCTTACCCTCTAGGGGGATACGATTAGTTTAGTAGAGACCCTCTGCCCCTGGCCCTTACCCTCTAGGGGGATACGATTAGTTTAGTAGAGACCCTCTGCCCCTGGCCCTTACCCTCTAGGGGATACGATTAGTTTAGTAGAAACCCTCTAGGGGGATACGATTAGTTTAGTAGAAACCCTCTGCCCCTGGCCCTTACCCTCTAGGGGGATACGATTAGTTTAGTAGAAACCCTGCCCCTGGCCCTTACCCTCTAGGGGATACGATTAGTTTAGTAGAAACCCTCTGCCCCTAGCCCTTACCCTCTAGGGGGATACGATACACATTTATTATTCAAAAAGACAGGTGCTTCTGATAATACCGCCATCGTCGTGTAGGCCGAGGACGTGTATCTGATGCTGCCTGGCCAAAAATATTATGCCATATCATCCTCTTTTTGTCCAGACAGCATCAGATACATGGGCTACGTAGAGTAAGAAAAGAGGGGCGCAGATTCGCTTGTTTGGATATTTTCTCCAGTGCGATAGTTTCAGACAATTGCGAATTGAAGGAAGGTTTGGCGGTTGCACAGTGCACTGTTCGAATGTTGGAATTGTTGGGGTGAATGTGTGAAAGTAACATAGTTTTTGATGTGATTTCATTGACAATCAGATGAAAACATGACACATTAGAAGGTGATACATTTGTTCAGTTCAATTACATGTCTTTACTATAAAGGGGAGGGCTCCAGACTGGCCTCTGCCTTGGGGAGGGCTTCAGACTGGCCTCTGCCTTGGGGAGGGCTCCAGACTGGCCTCTGCCTTGGGGAGGGCTTCAGACTGGCCTCTGACTTGGGGAGGGCTCCAGACTGGCCTATGCCTTGGGGAGGGCTCCAGACACTCTGACTGGCCAGACTGGCCTCTGCCTTGGGGAGGGCTCCAGACTGGCCTCTGCCTTGGGGAGGGCTCCAGACTGGCCTCTGCCTTGGGGAGGGCTCCAGACTGGCCTCTGCCTTGGGGAGGGCTCCAGACTGGCCTCTGTCTTGGGGAGGGCTCCAGACTGGCCTCTGCCTTGGGGAGGGCTCCAGACTGGCCTCTGCCTTGGGGAGGGCTCCAGACTGGCCTCTGCCTTGGGGAGGGCTCCAGACTGGCCTCTGCCTTGGGGAGGGCTCCAGACTGGCCTCTGCCTCTGGGGAGGGCTCAGACTGGCCTCTGCCTTGGGGAGGGCTCCAGACTGGCCTCTGCCTTGGGGAGGGCTCCAGACTGGCCTCTGTCTTGGGGAGGGCTTCAGACTGGCCTCTGACTTGGGAGGGCTTGGGGGAGGGCTCCAGACTGAACTCTGCCTCTGCCTCTCTTGGGGAGGGCTCCAGACTGGCCTCTGCCTTGGGGAGGGCTCCAGACTGGCCTCTGCCTTGGGGAGGGCTCCAGACTGGCCTCTGCTCTTGGGGAGGGCTCCAGACTGGCCTCTGCCTTGGGGAGGGCTCCAGACTGGCCTCTGCCTTGGGGAGGGCTTCAGACTGGCCTCTGCCTTGGGGAGGGCTGCAGACTGGCCTCTGCCTTGGGGAGGGCTTCAGACTGGCCTCTGCCTTGGGGAGGGCTTCAGACTGGCCTCTGCCTTGGGGAGGGCTTCAGACTGGCCTCTGCCTTGGGGGGGGCTCCAGACTGGCCTCTGCCTTGGTGGGGGCTCCAGACTGGCCTCTGTCTTGGGGAGGGCTCCAGACTGGCCTCTGCCTTGGGGAGGGCTTCAGACTGGCCTCTGCCTTGGTGGGGGCTCCAGACTGGCCTCTGTCTTGGGGAGGGCTCCAGACTGGCCTCTGCCTTGGGGAGGGCTTCAGACTGGCCTCTGCCTTGGGGAGGGCTCCAGACTGGCCTCTGCCTTGGGGAGGGCTTCAGACTGGCCTCTGCCTTGGGGAGGGCTCCAGACTGGCCTCTGCCTTGGGGAGGGCTCCAGACTGGCCTCTGCCTTGGGGCCTCATATCACTAAGTCTGCACCTGACCACTCACTCAGAAAGACGCAACCTCTCGGTTTAGATGCGGAATAAGCTCTGTAAAACAATTAAGGCAGTCTCTCCCCAGCTGGCAGATGGGTCTGGCTAAGACAAGTGTGACACAGAGAGTGGGTTTAATGCTCATTAGATCTCTTCAAGCTAAGCTCCCTAACAACACACATTTTATTACACACACTGCTTGGAAAAAGAGCTGCTGAGTAGCTCTCCTCTCCTCTTCTCCTCTCTTCTCCTCTCTTCTCTTCTCATCTCCTCTCTTCTCTTCTCATCTCCTCTCTTCTCATCTCTCTCTCTTCTCCCATCCTCTCTTCTACTCTCATCTCTTCTCGTTATGAATTTATAAGTAATAAGCATGTCTGGAAAGTTACTGGCAAGACTGACCATGAACCGTTGTCTGGTTAGAGAGAAGGCCTAGAGGAGAACTGCTGTCTGGTCAGAGAGGAATAGAGAGAAGGCCTAGGGAAGAACTGATGTCTGGTTAGAGAGGAATGGATACCGCCCTGTAGAAGACAGGGAGACTAGAGGAGAACTGATGTCTGGTTAGAGAGGGATAGAGAGAAGGTCTAGAGGAGAACTGATGTCTGGTCAGAGAGGAATAGAGAGAAGGCCTAAGGAAGAACTGATGTCTGATTAGAGAGGAATGGAAGGCCGCCCTGATTGTAGAAGACAGGGAGACTAGAGGAGAACTGATGTCTGGTTAGAGAGGGATAGAGAGAAGGTCTAGAGGAGAACTGATGTCTCGTTAGAGAGGAATAGAGAGAAGGCCTAAGGAAGAACTGATGTCTGATTAGAGAGGAATGGATACCGCCCTGTAGAAGACAGGGAGACTAGAGGAGAACTGATGTCTGGTTAGAGAGGGATAGAGAGAAGGACTAGAGGAGAACTGATGTCTGGTTAGAGAGGAATAGAGAGAAGGCCTAAGGAAGAACGGATGTCTGATTAGAGAGGAATAGAGAGAAGGTCTAGAGGAGAACTGATGTCTGGTTAGAGAGGAATGGATACCGCCCTGTAGAAGACAGGGAGACTAGAGGAGAACTGATGTCTGGTCAGAGAGGAATAGAGAGAAGGCCTAAGGAAGAACTGATGTCTGATTAGAGAGGAATAGAGAGAAGGTCTAGAGGAGAACTGATGTCTGGTTAGAGAGGAATAGAGAGAAGGTCTAGAGGAGAACTGATGTCTGGTTAGAGAGGAATGGATACCGCCCTGTAGAAGACAGGGAGACTAGGGGAGAACTGATGTCTGATTAGAGAGGGATAGAGAG
>NW_027040190.1:162500-172500 GCF_034236695.1 Oncorhynchus nerka | reverse complement strand
GCCAAATGAACACACCCCACCGTAACACAGCCAAATGAACGCACCCCCTCTGTAACACAGCTAAATGAACACACCCCTCCCTAACACAGCTAAATGAACACACCCCTCCCTAACACAGCTAAATGAACACACCCCTCCCTAACACAGCTAAATAAACACACCCCTCCGTAACACAGCCAAACGAACACACCCCTCCGTAACACAGCTAAACGAACACACCCCTCCCTAACACAGCTAAATGAGCACACCCCTCCGTAACACAGCTAAAAGAACACACCCCTCCCTGACACAGCCAAACGAACACACCCCTCTGTAACACAGCTAAATAAACACATCCCTCCCTAACACAGCTAAACGAACACACCCCTCCGTAACACAGCTAAACGAACACACCCCTCCGTAACACAGCTAAATGAACACACCCCTACATAACACAGCTAAACGAACACACCCCTCCCTAACACAGCTAATCTGTTGCAGAAAGCACCTCTTCTCCTTGATACAGTGGAATAATGAAAGAGACACGTTCTCACTTCACGAGTCGATCTCATGAACAATTTAAGAACAGCGGCGTGTCTCTCTGGCGACGGCGGGCAGATAATTCACCGTCTCTCAGACACGTACGATGTTCAAACCGTTTTCCCACTACGATGATTTACCAGCTCACTACTTGGGCTCTGGAACCAGGAGATGATTGTTCTCCCATTCTTCTTCGTGGCTTTTTAAAAAATCATATCATGTTCCTGTTAGAAGTGCCCTGGTTGTATGCACCAGTTACTTGATGTGGAATAGAGTTCCATGTAGTCATGGCTCTATGTAGTACTGTGGAATAGAGTTCCATGTAGTCATGGCTCTATGTAGTACTGTGGAATAGAGTTCCATGTAGTCATGGCTCTATGTAGTACTGTAGAATAGAGTTCCATGTAGTCATGGCTCTATGTAGTAATGTGGAATAGAGTTCCATGTAGTCATGGCTCTATGTAGTACTGTGGAATAGAATTCCATGTAGTTATGGCTCTATGTAGTACTGTGGAATAGAGTTCCATGTAGTCATGGCTCTATGTAGTACTGTGGAATAGAGTTCCATGTAGTCATGGCTCTATGTAGTACTGTGGAATAGAGTTCCATGTAGTCATGGCTCTATGTAGTACTGTGGAATAGTTCCAGTTCATGGCTCTATGTAGTACTGTGGAATGGTTCCATGTAGTACTGTGGAATAGAGTTCCATGTATTCATGGCTCTATGTAGTACTGTGGAATAGAGTTCCATGTAGTCATGGCTCTATGTAGTACTGTGGAATAGAGTTCCATGTAGTCATGGCTCTATGTAGTACTGTGGAATAGAGTTCCATGTAGTCATGGCTCTATGTAGTACTGTGGAATAGAGTTCCATGTAGTCATGGCTCTATGTAGTACTGTGGAATAGAGTTCCATGTAGTCATGACTCTATGTAGTACTGTGGAATAGAGTTCCATGTAGTCATGGCTCTATGTAGTACTGTGGAATAGAGTTCCATGTAGTCATGGCTCTATGTAGTACTGTGGAATAGAGTTCCATGTAGTTATGGCTCTATGTAGTACTGTGGAATAGAGTTCCATGTAGTCATGGCTCTATGTAGTACTGTGGAATAGAGTTCCATGTAGTCATGGCTCTATGTAGTACTGTGGAATAGAGTTCCATGTAGTCATGGCTCTATGTAGTACTGTGGAATAGAGTTCCATGTAGCTATGGCTCTATGTAGTGCTGTGAGCCTCCCATAGTCTGTTCTGGACTTAGGGATTGTGAAGAGACCCTTTGTGGCATGTATTGTGGGGTATGCATGGGTAACCAGTAAATGAAGGCAATGTTCCTCCCACACAGAGTGGTGTTGACATTCAGATGTCTGTAACAAAACACACAGTGGTGTTGTCATTCAGATGTCTGTACAAAACACACAGTGGTGTTGTCATTCAGATGTCTGATTCAAAACACACAGTGGTGTTGTCATTCAGATGTCTGTACAAAACAGACAGTGGTGTTGTCATTCAGATGTCTGTAACAAAACACAAGGTGGTGTTGTCATTCAGATGTCTGTACAAAACACACAGTGGTGTTGTCATTCAGATGTCTGTACAAAACACACAGTGGTGTTGTCATTCAGATGTCTGTACAAAACACACAGTGGTGTTGTCATTCAGATGTCTGTACAAAACACACAGTGGTGTTGTCATTCAGATGTCTGTACAAAACACACAGTGGTGTTGTCATTCAGATGTTTGTACAAAACACACAGTGGTGTTGTCATTCAGATGTTTGTACAAAACACACAGTGGTGTTGTTATTCAGATGTCTGTACAAAACACACAGTGGTGTTGTTATTCAGATGTCTGTACAAAACAACATGCCAGTTGTGCCCTTTTTAAAAAAATATATATTTCACCTTAAATGACACCATAATTTGCAAATAAATTCATAAAAAATCCTGCAATGTGATTTTCTAGATTTTTTTCTCTCATTTTGTCTGTCACAGTTGAAGTGACCCTATGATGAAAATTACAGGCCTCTCTCTCATCTTTTGAAGTCGGAGAACTTGCACAATTGGTGGCTGACTAAATACTTTTTTTCCCCACTGTACATTTTTATATAATTTGAATGGAAACACTGAAGTTTGTGGAAATGATGTAAGATAATACAAAACTATTTTGTTTTAGTTTTTTAACTTGTTTTTTTTCCTGTTTTCTTTCTTCTCCATCATCTTTGAAATGCAAGAGAAAAGGCCATATACTTTCAGATAGGAGTCTAGGTGTAATTTAGATGTTGGCCACTAGATGGGAGCAGTGCGTGTGCAAAGTTTCCGACTGATCCAGTGAAGAATTACATCATTGCACACTATTTTGTATCATGTCTGCCAGGAGTTTTCCCAAATGTGCCGAATTGGTAAATTGATAAATTTTCAAGTACATAACTATAGAGAACATGCAAACATTATATGGTAATATTTTTTAGTTTAGTTTAAACACTCCCAGGAATGTCATACGTGATGGAACATTAGCTTATACACTAATTTTCAAACATCGAGATGGCCGGGCGGGGAGGGTGTGGAGCCAGAGACAGCAGTTGGGGTTCAAACTGTAAAACCCAGTTCCTACATTTGAACACAAAAAATAATTTTATCAAACAAAACGATGCTACAATTCATCCCTGGAACCCTCGGGATGACAAGTCAGAGCCAGATTACTGAATGTAAGTACATTATTTACCTTCAGAAGTAAATGTATCAAAACCAGTTGTTGTGATAGAAGTGGTTTGTTGTTGTGCACACTCCTCAAACAATAGCATGGTATTTCTTTCACTTTAATAGCTACTGTTAATTGGACACTGCAGTTAGATTAACAATAACTTAATAAGCTTACATTAGCGCACGTTAGCAACAAGCGTCCCGGTTTACGGACACCCGTCCCGGTTTAGGGACACCCGTCCCGGTTTAGGGACACCCATCCTGGTTTAGGGACACCCGTCCCAGTTTAGGGACACCCGTCCACGTTTAGGGACACCCATCCTGGTTTAGGGACACCCGTCCCAGTTTAGGGACACATGTCCCAGTTTAGGGACACCCATCCCGTAGAGATTAACGGAGGTTGGCTGTTGTATACAACGTCATTCTAGTTACATTAGCGCACGTTAGCAACAAGAATCCCGGTTTAGGGACACCCGTCCCGTTTAGGGACACCCGTCCCAGTTTAGGGACACCCGTCCCGGTTTAGGAACAGACACCCGTCCCGGTTTAGGGACACCCATCCCGGTTTAGGGACACCCATCCCAGTTTAGGGACACCCGTCCCGTAGAGATTAACGTACAGTTTGACACTTGATAGGTAGAGAGATCGTGGGAAGGTGAAGGCAGTGACTTGTAACTCGGTCTGTCTGTCTGCCTGCCTGCCTGCCTGCCTGTCTGTCTGTCTGTCTGTCTGTCTGTCTGTCTGTCTGTCTGTCTGGCTGGCTGTCTGGCTGTCTGGCTGTCTGTTTGCCGGCTGGCTGGCTAGCCGGCTGGCTGTCTGGCTTTCTGTTTGCAGGCCGGGCCGGCTGGCTGTCTGTCTGGCTGTCTGTTTGCCAGCTGGCTGTCTGGCTGTCTGTTTTTCCGGCTGGCTGTCTGTCTGTCTGTCTGTCTGTTTGCTGGCTGGCTGGCTGGCTGTCTGTTTGCCGGCTGGCTGGCTGGCTGGCTGGCTGGCTGTCTGTTTGCTGGCTGGCTGGCTGGCTGGCTGTCTGTTTGCTGGCTGGCTGGCTGGCTGGATGGCTGGCTGGCTGGCTGGCTGTTTGCTGGCTGGCTGGCTGGCTGGCTGGCTGGATGGCTGGCTGGCTGTTTGCTGGCTGTCTGTTTGGCTGGCTGGCTGGCTGGCTGTTTGCTGGCTGGCTGGCTGGCTGGCTGGCTGGCTGGCTGGCTGGCTGGCTGGCTGGCTGGCTGGCTGGCTGGCTGGCTGGCTGGCTGGCTGGCTGGCTGGCTGGCTGGCTGGCTGTTTGCTGGCTGGCTGGATGGCTGGCTGGCTGGCTGGCTGGCTGGCTGGCTGGCTGGCTGGCTGGCTGGCTGGCTGGCTGGCTGGCTGGATGGCTGGCTGGCTGGCTGGATGGCTGGCTGGCTGGCTGGCTGGCTGGCTGGATGGATGGCTGGCAGGTGGGTTTCATCTAAACATCTTAATCTAGTGCCGATCTTTAAGGAATCACATCTGAATAGACTTTTCTACTGAACTGATTCCATGTTCTTATTAGACTCAGTCAGTTTCTGCAACACACCTGTTGGAGTATAAAACAGACAGATGGTGAGTGATTTCACAGACCCTCACCTCTGACTAAATTATATGGATGCGTACCTTATAGGACCCTATTCCCTACATAGTGCACTACTTTAGACCAGAGCCTTATGGAACACTATTCCCTATATAGTACACTACTTTAGACCAAGGCCCTATAGAACACTATTCCCTATATAGTACACTACTTTAGACCAGGGCCCTATAGAACACTATTCCCTATATAGTACACTACTTTAGACCAGGGCCCTATACGCAATAGGGAATAGGGGTTTTGAATCAATAGTGAAAAACATGTAACAAACTATATTCATTCACATACTATGGGGCTTGTTTGAACATGCTAAGCCTGTCCTGTTCTCTTTCCGGCATGGTGATTAAACAGGTTCATTTTCCATCTCGTATTCACCAACGCAGGTCGGAAACACCAGACATGAATAATAAAACCCTGATTGAATTACAAGACGGAATATGTGGGAGGTGAAAATTGCTCATGTATAATACATCACACTAATACCACATAATTATATTAAGCCTCCAAAGATAATTGATGACACAGATTAAAACAATAGACAACCTTCCCCACTGGGCACAGACCTCAATTCCAACGTCTATTCCGCGTTGGAATTCGATGTAATGTCATTGAAATGACGTGGAATAGACGTTGATTCAACCAGTGGGTTTATACATGTTCAAGTTTAGCCAGCCAGGCTACTAATATCACAGATGTGTGATTGTTGTAACTCACACTGTGCCAGTCAGGCTACTAATATCAAATATGTTTTTATTTAAATTACTCACACTGTGTTTTTATTTAAATTACTCACACTGTGCCAGTCAGGCTACTAATATCAATATGTTTTTATTTAAATTACTCACACTGTGCCAGCCAGGCTACTAATATCAAATATTTTTTTTATTTACATTTCTCACACTCTGCCAGTCAGGCTACTAATATCACAGATTTGGGGAATTATGTTACTTGGCATGGGGTTTGTTTTCAAATACATCCTTGTCTATAAGACAGTGCTGGAAATAGCTCGATGCTCTGAGTCTGGTTGTGGCCCGAGCTCATCTGGGCAAAGCTACAGCAAACACAAAAACATCATTCTGGGCCGTGTTCCCATCTCCTCATTCCTCTGATCCATATGGAAGAAATGGAAGATTAGACTGAACCCCTCAACAGTACTATAACACAGTGGAAGGGGGCCAGGCTGGCCAGGGAGTCTGTACTGAACCCCTCAACAATACTATAACACAGTGGAAGGGAAGGGGGCCAGGCTGGCCAGGGAGTCTGTACTGAACCCTGGGTCTCGACCCCGCCCTGTGCAACTGGGTACTGGACTTCCCGACGGGCCGCCCCCAGGTGGTGAGGGTAGGCAACAACATCTCCTCCCCGCTGATCCTCAACACGGGGGCCCCACAAGGGTGCGTTCTGAGCCCTCTACTGTACTCCCTGTTCACCCACGACTGCGTGGCCACGCACGCCTCCAACTCAATCATCAAGTTTGCGGACGACACAACAGTGGTAGGCTTGATTACCAACAACGACGAGACGGCCTACAGGGAGGAGGTGAGGGCCCTCGGAGTGTGGTGTCAGGAAAATAACCTCACACTCAACATCAACAAAACTAAGGAGATGATTGTGGACTTCAGGAAACAGCAGAGGGAACACCCCCCTATCCACATCGATGGAACAGTAGTGGAGAGGGTAGCAAGTTTTAAGTTCCTCGGCATACACATCACAGACAAACTGAATTGGTCCACTCACACTGACAGTGTCGTGAAGAAGGCGCAGCAGCGCCTCTTCAACCTCAGGAGGCTGAAGAAATTCGGCTTGTCACCAAAAGCACTCACAAACTTCTACAGATGCACAATCGAGAGCATCCTGGCGGGCTGTATCACCGCCTGGTACGGCAACTGCTCCACCCTCAACCGTAAGGCTCTCCAGAGGGTAGTGAGGTCTGCACAACGCATCACCGGGGGCAAACTACCTGCCCTCCAGGACACCTACACCACCCGATGTTACAGGAAGGCCATAAAGATCATCAAGGACATCAACCACCCGAACCACTGCCTGTTCACCCCGCTATCATCCAGAAGGCGAGGTCAGTACAGGTGCATCAAAGCTGGGACCGAGAGACTGAAAAACAGCTTCTATCTCAAGGCCATCAGACTGTTAAACAGCCACCACTAACATTGAGTGGCTGCTGCCAACACACTGTCATTGACACTGACCCAACTCCAGCCACTTTAATAATGGGAATTGATGGGAAATGATGTAAATATATCACTAGCCACTTTAAACAATGCTACCTTATATAATGTTACTTACCCTACATTATTAATCTCATATGCATACGTATATAGTGTACTCTACATCATCGACTGCATCCTTATGTAATACATGTATCACTAGCCACTTTAACTATGCCACTTTTTTTACTTTGTCTAAATACTCATCTCATATGTATATACTGTACTCGATACCATCTACTGTATGCTGCTCTGTACCATCACTCATTCATATATCCTTATGTACATATTCCTTATCCCCTTACACTGTGTATAAGACAGTAGTTTTGGAATTGTTAGTTAGATTACTTGTTGGTTATCACTGCATTGTCGGAACTAGAAGCACAAGCATTTCGCTACACTCACATTAACATCTGCTAACCATGTGTATGTGACAAATAAATTTGATTTGATTTGATTTGATTTGAACCCCTCAACAGTACTATAACACAGTGGAAGGGGGCCAGGCTGGCCAGGGAGTCTGTACTGAACCCCTCAACAATACTATAACACAGTGGAAGGGAAGGGGGCCAGGCTGGCCAGGGAGTCTGTACTGAACCCCTCAACAGTACTATAACACAGTGGAAGGGGGCCAGGCTGGACAGGGAGTCTGTACTGAACCCCTCAACAGTACTATAACACAGTGGAAGGGGCCAGGCTGGCCAGGGAGTCTGTACTGAACCCCTCAACAGTACTATAACACAGTGGAAGGGGGCCAGGCTGGCCAGGGAGTCTGTACTGAACCCCTCAACAATACTATAACACAGTGGAAGGGAAGGTGGCCAGGCTGGCCAGGGAGTCTGTACTGAACCCCTCAACAATACTATAACACAGTGGAAGGGGACCAGGCTGGCCAGGGAGTCTGTACTGAACCCCTCAACAATACTATAACACAGTGGAAGGGGGCCAGGCTGGCCAGGGAGTCTGTACTGAACCCCTCAACAATACTATAACACAGAGGAAGGGGGCCAGGCTGGCCAGGGAGTCTGTACTGAACCCCTCAACAATACTATAACACAGTGGAAGGGAAGGGGACCAGGCTGGCCAGGGAGTCTGTACTGAACCCCTCAACAGTACTATAACACAGTGGAAGGGAAGGGGACCAGGCTGGCCAGGGAGTCTGTACTGAACCCCTCAACAATACTATAACACAATGGAAGGGAACGGGGCCAGGCTGGCCAAGGAGTCTGTACTGAACCCCTCAACAATACTATAACACAATGGAAGGGAACGGGGCCAGGCTGGCCAGGGAGTCTGTACTGAACCCCTCAACAGTACTATAACACAGTGGAAGGGAAGGGGACCAGGCTGGCCAGGGAGTCTGTACTGAACCCCTCAACAATACTATAACACAATGGAAGGGAATGGGGCCAGGCTGGCCAGGGAGTCTGTACTGAACCCCTCAACAATACTATAACACAATGGAAGGGAACGGGGCCAGGCTGGCCAGGGAGTCTGTACTGAACCCCTCAACAGTACTATAACACAGTGGAAGGGAAGGGGACCAGGCTGGCCAGGGAGTCTGTACTGAACCCCTCAACGGTAATATAACACAGTGGAAGGGGACCAGGCTGGCCAGGGAGTCTGTACTGAACCCCTCAACAGTACTATAACACAATGGAAGGGAAGGGGACCAGGCTGGCCAGGGAGTCTGTACTGAACCCCTCAACAGTACTATAACATAGTGGAAGGGAAGGGGGCCAGGCTGGCCAGGGAGTCTGTACTGAACCCCTCAGCAGTACTATAACACAGTGGAAGGGAAGGGGACCAGGCTGGCCAGGGAGTCTGTACTGAACCCCTCAACAGTACTATAACACAGAGGAAGGGGGCCAGGCTGGCCAGGGAGTCTGTACTGAACCCCTCAACAGTACTATAACACAGTGGAAGGGAAGGGGGCCAGGGAGTCTGTACTGAACCCCTCAACAATACTATAACACAGTGGAAGGGGGCCAGGCTGGCCAGGGAGTCTGTACTGAACCCCTCAACAATACTATAACACAGTGGAAGGGAAGGGGGCCAGGCTGGCCAGGGAGTCTGTACTGAACCCCTCAACAGTACTATAACACAGTGGAAGGGAAGGGGGCCAGGGAGTCTGTACTGAACCCCTCAACAGTACTATAACACAGTGGAAGGGAAGGGGGCCAGGGAGTCTGTACTGAACCCCTCAACAATACTATAACAAGGATATTTGTCGCGCTGCATGAGGGAAATGGTGGTCATACTGACTGGTTTTCTGATCCACTCCTCTACCTTTTGTTTTCAGGTATCTGTGACCAACAGATTAACATCTGTATTCCCAGTCATGAAATTCAAGATTAGCGTCTAGATTACATTAGAGTCTTGATTAGATTAGGGTCTAGATTAGATTAGGGTCTAGATTAGATTAGGGTTTAGATTAGATTAGAGTCTAGATTAGATTAGGGTTTAGATTAGATTAGGGTCTAGATTAGATTACAGTCTAGATTAGATTAGGGTCTAGATTAGATTCGGTTATAGATTAGGTTATAGATTAGATTATGGTCTAGATTAGATTAGGGTCTAGATTAGATTAGGGTTTAGATTAGATTACGGTCTAGATTAGATTAGGGTCTAGATTAGATTATGGTCTAGATTAGATTAGGGTCTAGATTAGATTATGGTCTAGATTAGATTATGGTCTAGATTAGATTAGGGTCTAGATTAGATTAGGGTCTAGATTAGATTAGGATCTAGATTAGATTACGGTCTAGATTAGATTACAGACTACTTTAGACCCTTTTCCCTACATAGTACACTACTTTAGACCCTATTCCCTATATAGTGCACTACCTTAGACCCTATTCCCTATATTTAGTGCACTACTTTAGACCCTATTCTCTATATTTAGTGCACTACTTTAGACCCTATTCCCTATATTTAGTGCACTACTTTAGACCCTATTCCC
>NW_027040190.1:127500-157500 GCF_034236695.1 Oncorhynchus nerka | reverse complement strand
GGACCAGGGACCTGTCTGTGTGGTGTCAGGGACCTGTCTGTGTAGTGTCAGGGGACCAGGGACCTGTCTGTGTGGTGTCAGGGACCTGTCTGTGTGGTGTCAGGGACCTGTCTGTGTAGTGTCTGGGGACCAGGGACCTGTCTGTGTGGTGTCAGGGACCTGTCTGTGTAGTGTCAGGGGACCAGGGACCTGTCTGTGTAGTGTCAGGGGACCAGGGACCTGTCTGTGTAGTGTCAGGGGACCAGGGACCTGTCTGTGTGGTGTCAGGGGACCAGGGACCTGTCTGTGTAGTGTCAGGGGACCAGGGACCTGTCTGTGTGGTGTCTGGGGACCAGGGACCTGTCTGTGTGGTGTCAGGGACCTGTCTGTGTGGTGTCTGGGGACCAGGGACCTGTCTGTGTAGTGTCAGGGGACCAGGGACCTGTCTGTGTAGTGTCAGGGGACCAGGGACCTGTCTGTGTAGTGTCAGGGGACCAGGGACCTGTCTGTGTAGTGTCAGGGGACCAGGGACCTGTCTGTGTGGTGTCAGGGGACCAGGGACCTGTCTGTGTAGTGTCTGGGGACCAGGGACCTGTCTGTGTAGTGTCAGGGGACCAGGGACCTGTCTGTGTGGTGTCAGGGACCTGTCTGTGTGGTGTCAGGGGACCAGGGACCTGTCTGTGTGGTGTCAGGGACCTGTCTGTGTGGTGTCAGGGACCTGTCTGTGTGGTGTCAGGGGACCAGGGACCTGTCTGTGTGGTGTCAGGGACCTGTCTGTGTGGTGTCAGGGACCTGTCTGTGTGGTGTCAGGGACCTGTCTGTGTGGTGTCAGGGGACCAGGGACCTGTCTGTGTGGTGTCAGGGACCTGTCTGTGTAGTGTCAGGGGACCAGGGACCTGTCTGTGTAGTGTCAGGGGACCAGGGACCTGTCTGTGTAGTGTCAGGGGACCAGGGACCTGTCTGTGTGGTGTCAGGGGACCAGGGACCTGTCTGTGTAGTGTCTGGGGACCAGGGACCTGTCTGTGTAGTGTCAGGGGACCAGGGACCTGTCTGTGTGGTGTCAGGGACCTGTCTGTGTGGTGTCAGGGGACCAGGGACCTGTCTGTGTGGTGTCAGGGGACCAGGGACCTGTCTGTGTAGTGTCAGGGGACCAGGGACCTGTCTGTGTGGTGTCAGGGGACCAGGGACCTGTCTGTGTGGTGTCAGGGGACCAGGGACCTGTCTGTGTGGTGTCTGGGGACCAGGGACCTGTCTGTGTAGTGTCAGGGGACCAGGGACCTGTCTGTGTGGTGTCTGGGGACCAGGGACCTGTCTGTGCAGTGTCAGGGGACCAGGGACCTGTCTGTGTAGTGTCAGGGGACCAGGGACCTGTCTGTGTGGTGTCTGGGGACCAGGGACCTGTCTGTGTAGTGTCTGGGGACCAGGGACCTGTCTGTGTAGTGTCAGGGGACCAGGGACCTGTCTGTGTAGTGTCTGGGGACCAGGGACCTGTCTGTGTGGTGTCAGGGGACCAGGGACCTGTCTGTGTAGTGTCAGGGGACCAGGGACCTGTCTGTGTAGTGTCTGGGGACCAGGGACCTGTCTGTGCAGTGTCAGGGGACCAGGGACCTGTCTGTGTAGTGTCAGGGGACCAGGGACCTGTCTGTGTGGTGTCTGGGGACGAGGGACCTGTCTGTGTAGTGTCAGGGGACCAGGGACCTGTCTGTGTGGTGTCAGGGGACCAGGGACCTGTCTGTGTGGTGTCAGGGACCTGTCTGTGTGGTACCAGGGACCTGTCTGTGTGGTGTCAGGGGACCAGGGACCTGTCTGTGTGGTGTCAGGGACCTGTCTGTGTAGTGTCAGGGGACCAGGGACCTGTCTGTGTAGTGTCAGGGGACCAGGGACCTGTCTGTGTAGTGTCAGGGGACCAGGGACCTGTCTGTGTGGTGTCAGGGGACCAGGGACCTGTCTGTGTAGTGTCTGGGGACCAGGGACCTGTCTGTGTAGTGTCAGGGGACCAGGGACCTGTCTGTGTGGTGTCAGGGACCTGTCTGTGTGGTGTCAGGGGACCAGGGACCTGTCTGTGTGGTGTCAGGGGACCAGGGACCTGTCTGTGTGGTGTCAGGGGACCAGGGACCTGTCTGTGTGGTGTCAGGGGACCAGGGACCTGTCTGTGTGGTGTCAGGGGACCAGGGACCTGTCTGTGTGGTGTCTGGGGACCAGGGACCTGTCTGTGTAGTGTCAGGGGACCAGGGACCTGTCTGTGTGGTGTCTGGGGACCAGGGACCTGTCTGTGCAGTGTCAGGGGACCAGGGACCTGTCTGTGTAGTGTCAGGGGACCAGGGACCTGTCTGTGTGGTGTCTGGGGACCAGGGACCTGTCTGTGTAGTGTCTGGGGACCAGGGACCTGTCTGTGTAGTGTCAGGGGACCAGGGACCTGTCTGTGTAGTGTCAGGGGACCAGGGACCTGTCTGTAGTGTCAGGGGACCAGGGACCTGTCTGTGTGGTGTCAGGGGACCAGGGACCTGTCTGTGTGGTGTCAGGGGACCAGGGACCTGTCTGTGTGGTGTCTGGGGACCAGGGACCTGTCTGTGTAGTGTCAGGGGACCAGGGACCTGTCTGTGGTGTCAGGGGACCAGGGACCTGTCTGTGTGGTGTCAGGGGACCAGGGACCTGTCTGTGTGGTGTCAGGGGGACCTGTCTGTGTGGTGTCAGGGGACCAGGGACCTGTCTGTGGGACCAGGGACCTGTCTGTGTGGTGTCAGGGGACCAGGGACCTGTCTGTGTGGTGTCTGGGGACCAGGGACCTGTCTGTGTGGTGTCAGGGACCTGTCTGTGTGGTGTCAGGGACCTGTCTGTGTGGTGTCAGGGGACCAGGGACCTGTCTGTGTGGTGACCAGGGACCTGTCTGTGTAGTGTCAGGGGACCAGGGACCTGTCTGTGTAGTGTCAGGGGACCAGGGACCTGTCTGTGTAGTGTCAGGGGACCAGGGACCTGTCTGTGTAGTGTCAGGGGACCAGGGACCTGTCTGTGTAGTGTCTGGGGACCAGGGACCTGTCTGTGCAGTGTCAGGGGACCAGGGACCTGTCTGTGTAGTGTCAGGGGACCAGGGACCTGTCTGTGTGGTGTCTGGGGACGAGGGACCTGTCTGTGTAGTGTCAGGGGACCAGGGACCTGTCTGTGTGGTGTCAGGGGACCAGGGACCTGTCTGTGTGGTGTCAGGGGGACCAGGGACCAGGGACCTGTCTGTGTGGTGTCAGGGGGACCAGGGACCTGTCTGTGTGGTGTCTGGGGGGCCAGGGACCTGTCTGTGTAGTGTCAGGGGGACCAGGGACCTGTCTGTGTGGTGTCAGGGGGACCAGGGACCTGTCTGTGTGGTGTCAGGGGACCAGGGACCTGTCTGTGTGGTGTCAGGGGACCAGGGACCTATCTGTGTGGTGTCAGGGGGACCAGGGACCTGTCTGTGTGGTGTCAGGGGACCAGGGACCTGGCTGTGTGGTGTCTGAGGGACCAGGGACCTGTCTGTGTGGTGTCAGGGGGACCAGGGACCTGTCTGTGTGGTGTCAGGGGGACCAGGGACCTGTCTGTGTGGTGTCAGGGAACCAGGGACCTGTCTGTGTGGTGTCAAGGGACCAGGGACCTGTCTGTGTAGTGTCAGGGGACCAGGGACCTGTCTGTGTGGTGTCAGGGGGCCAGGGACCTGTCTGTGTGGTGTCAGGTGGACCAGGGACCTGTCTGTGTGGTGTCAGGGGGACCAGGGACCTGTCTGTGTAGTGTCAGGGGACCTGGGACCTGTCTGTGTGGTGTCAGGGGGACCAGGGACCTGTCTGTGTGGTGTCAGGGGGACCAGGGACCTGTCTGTGTGGTGTCATGGGACCAGGGACCTGTCTGTGTAGTGTCAGGGGACCAGGGACCTGTCTGTGTGGTGTCATGGGACCAGGGGAGGGAGGTAGTAGCTACAGAAGCTCCTAGTTAAACCCCTGTCCGTTTGAAGGCAGAAGGGAGGTAGTAGCTACAGAAGCTCCTAGTTAAACCCCTGTCCGTTTGGAGGCAGAAGGGAGGTAGTAGCTTCAGAAGCTCCTAGTTAAACCCTGTCCGTTTGAAGGCAGAAGGGAGGTAGTAGCTGTCAGGGGACCTAGTTAAACCCCTGTCCGTTTGAAGGCAGAAGGGAGGTAGTAGCTACAGAAGCTCCTAGTTAAACCCCTGTCCGTTTGGAGGCAGAAGGGAGGTAGTAGCTCCTAGTTAAACCACTGTCCGTTTGGAGGCAGAAGGGAGAGGGTAGCTCCTAGTTAAACCCCTGTCCGTTTGGAGGCAGAAGGGAGGTAGTAGCTACAGAAGCTCCTAGTTAAACCCCTGTCCGTTTGAAGGCAGAAGGGAGGTAGTAGCTACAGAAGCTCCTAGTTAAACCCCTGTCCGTATGGAGGCAGAAGGGAGGTAGTAGCTCCTAGTTAAACCCCTGTCCGTTTGAAGGCAGAAGGGAGGTAGTAGCTACAGAAGCTCCTAGTTAAACCCCTGTCCGTTTGAAGGCAGAAGGGAGGTAGTAGCTACAGAAGCTCCTAGTTAAACCCCTGTCCGTTTGAAGGCAGAAGGGAGGTAGTAGCTACAGAAGCTAAACCCCTAGGCAGAAACCCCTGTCCGTTTGGAGGCAGAAGGGAGGTAGTAGCTCCTAGTTAAACCACTGTCCGTTTGGAGGCAGAAGGGAGAGGGTAGCTCCTAGTTAAACCCCTGTCCGTTTGGAGGCAGAAGGGAGGTAGTAGCTACAGAAGCTCCTAGTTAAACCCCTGTCCGTTTGAAGGCAGAAGGGAGGTAGTAGCTACAGAAGCTCCTAGTTAAACCCCTGTCCGTTTGAAGGCAGAAGGGAGGTAGTAGCTACAGAAGCTCCTAGTTAAACCCCTGTCCGTTTGGAGGCAGAAGGGAGGCAGTAGCTACAGAAGCTCCTAGTTAAACCCCTGTCCGTTTGGAGGCAGAAGGGAGTCCGTTTGAAGGCAGAAGGGAGAGTAGTAGCTACAGAAGCTCCTAGTTAAACCCCTGTCCGTTTGAAGGCAGAAGGGAGGTAGTAGCTACAGAAGCTCCTAGTTAAACCCCTGTCCGTTTGAAGGCAGAAGGGAGGTAGTAGCTACAGAAGCTCCTAGTTAAACCCCTGTCCGTTTGAAGGCAGAAGGGAGGTAGTAGCTACAGAAGCTCCTAGTTAAACCCCTGTCCGTTTGAAGGCAGAAGGGAGGTAGTAGCTACAGAAGCTCCTAGTTAAACCCCTGTCCGTTTGAAGGCAGAAGGGAGGTAGTAGCTACAGAAGCTCCTAGTTAAACCCCTGTCCGTTTGAAGGCAGAAGGGAGGTAGTAGCTACAGAAGCTCCTAGTTAAACCCCTGTCCGTTTGAAGGCAGAAGGGAGGTAGTAGCTACAGTAGCTCCTAGTTAAACCCCTGTCCGTTTGAAGGCAGAAGGGAGGTAGTAGCTACAGTAGCTCCTAGTTAAACCCCTGTCCGTTTGAAGGCAGAAGGGAGGTAGTAGCTACAGAAGCTCCTAGTTAAACCCCTGTCCGTTTGAAGGCAGAAGGGAGGTAGTAGCTACAGTAGCTCCTAGTTAAACCCCTGTCCGTTTGAAGGCAGAAGGGACTGTTCTGTTGGAGTTCTATCAGCATTCATGAACCCAGCGAGCTTTAAACCAATATTCTACTGATGCAGTTAAGAGTCACACATGTACACGGTACAAGTACAAGTCAATGAGTTCCACTGATCGGTGCATTTCTGGTTTTGTCTTTATATTCTGCTTGAAGGTCTAGCAGTGTCCAGGAGACACCGTGATATGTTACGTACTAGAAGTAGATTATTGGTTAAATGTTGATATGTCCTAGATATATATGTACAGTACCTTTCCCAAACCTGGGTACTGGGTGCTGTCCAAGGTGCTGATCTCACCCTGCTGTCCATGGTGCTGATCTCCCCCTGCTGTCCATGGTGCTGATCTCACCCTGCTGTCCATGGTGCTGATCCTCACCCTGCTGTCCATGGTGCTGATCCCCAGCCTGCAGTCAGTTGACTGCTGTCCATGGTGCTGATCTCACCCTCCTGTACGTGGCACTGATCCCCACCCTGGTGTCGACAGTTGGCTGCTGTCCATGGTGCTGATCTCACCCTCCTGTCCGTGGCACTGATCCTCACTCTGCAGTCTGTTGGCTGCTGTCCATGGTGCTGATCTCACTCTGAAAACAGTTGGCTGCTGTCCATGGTGCTGATCTCACCCTGATGTCCATGGTGCTGATCTCCCCCTGCTGTCCATGGTGCTGATCTCACCCTGCTGTCCATGGTGCTGATCTCACCCTGCTGTCCATGGTGCTGATCTCCCCTGCTGTCCATGGTGCTGATCCTCACCCTGCTGTCCATGGTGCTGATCCCCAGCCTGCAGTCAGTTGACTGCTGTCCATGGTGCTGATCTCACCCTCCTGTACGTGGCACTGATCCCCACCCTGGTGTCAGTTGGCTGCTGTCCATGGTGCTGATCTAACTCTGCTGTCCATGGTGCTGATCTCACCCTCCTGTCCGTGGCACTGATCCTCACTCTGCAGTCAGTTGGCTGCTGTCCATGGTGCTGATCTCACTCTGAAAACAGTTGGCTGCTGTCCATGGTGCTGATCTCACCCTGCTGTCCATGGTGCTGATCTCACCCTGCTGTCCATGGTGCTGATCTCACCCTGCTGTCCATGGTGCTGATCCTCAGCCTGCAGTCAATTGGCTGCTGTCCATGGTGCTGATCTCACCCTCCTGTCCGTGGCACTGATCCTCACCCTGGTGTCAGTTGGCTGCTGACCATGGTGCTGATCTCACCCTGCTGTCCACGGTGCTGATCCTCAGCCTGCAGTCGATTGGCTGCTGACCATGGTGCTGATCTCACCCTCCTGCCCGTGGCACTGATCCTCACCCTGGTGTCCGTTGGCTGCTGTCCATGGTGCTGATCTCACTCTGAAAACAGTTGGCTGCTGTCCATGGTGCTGACCTCACCCCTGCAGTCGATTGGCTGCTGTCCATGGTGCTGACCTCACCCCTGCAGTCGATTGGCTGCTGTCCATGGTGCTGATCTCACTCTGAAAACAGTTGGCTGCTGTCCATGGTGCTGATCCTCACACTGCAGTCGATTGGCTGCTGTCCATGGTGCTGACCTCACCCCTGCAGTCCATTGGCTGCTGTCCATGGTCCTCACTAACGTTGCATCACAGCTAGCATATAGCCTGTCAGTGCTAATCCTATAACAAAACACATGTAACATTCTGTTTGATAATGTTTAAAACTTTCAAGGTTTATTAGTCGTATGTGGCATTGATCACAACCACAAAAAGCCTTTACACAGATACTCAATGCCGAGTTATTCTATGTACTGGGCTATTACAGCTCCTCTCCTATACAGACATCGTAATAGTTTTTTGGAAGCTTTTAATAGGATAACGATGATGACATAAATGGATTTATCTTGTAACTCAAGAGGCTCCCTCATTGTGTCATTGTGTTCATAGCTCCTCTGTGTCGGCTCAGTTAAGTGACATATTAAATAAGACGAACCTCTTGGTTGTTTTAGCTTCAGCACTAACACATGCTAAGATATTAGCGTTTGGCTTGCTATGATAATATCCTTTGGGATGATTAGCTTCAGCGCTAACACATGCTAGGATATTAGCCTCCTGAAAAGATGAAGGAGACTGGGCCTCTGTGATCCAGCCTGAACAGGACCTCACCCCATTAAATGCTAAAAAAGAAAATGACTGCTTTTAATGAAGATAAGCAGGACGAGCAGACACCCGTTCAAAGCTAATTAGTTATAGACCCAAATAGCTAGAGATCAAAGGCTGCTGTCTCCCCTCATCGTCCATCTTATCTGGCAGAGAGAGAAGGAGAGAGAGAGAGAGAGAGAGACAGAGAGAGAGAGAGAGAGAGACAGAGAGAGAGAGAGACAGAGAGAGACAGAGAGAGAGAAAGAGAGAGAGAGACAATGAGAGAGAGAGACAGAGAGAGACAATGAGAGAGACAAAGAGAGAGAGAGAGACCGAGAGAGAGAGAGAGAGAGAGAGAGAGAGAGAGAGGGAGACAGAGAGAGAGAGAGAGAGAGAGAGAGAGAGAGAGAGAGAGAGAGAGAGAGAGAGAGACAGAGAGAGAGAGACAGAGAGAGAGAGAGAGAGAGACAGAGAGAGAGAGAGAGAGAGAGACAGAGAGAGAGAGAGAGAGAGAGAGAGAGAGAGAGAGAGAGAGAGAGAGAGAGAGAGAGAGAGACAGAGAGGAAAGCCATGCCACTGAACAATATTCAATAGCCACCTCCGTTGGGGATATGATTCTAAGGGTGTTTTTATGTTCAAAGCTGCCGCCCTGCAGTGGGATAGTGGGAATATATGAATAAACTGCAAAAAGTGTTTTTATATATATTGCCTGCAAATTAATTATGCACAAGTCTGTGACGTTATAGACTATTTCTGTGTAATTAATTGGATCATTGGCCAAAGTACAGAAACTACAGACCAAAAGTATATCTAACTTAATCATAATCATTTTCTATTAATCATTGAGTAGACAGCCTAAGTTTCTAATTGTGTTCTGTGCCATGTTTGATGTTGATATGGATTTTTTGTACAACTGAATCAGTGAATTCCCCCCACTGACATATTTGCTGTTATAATTTAGTCTATGACATCTAAAACTATTGCTGTGTTAATAATATTTATTTTTGTACCATTGGTCAAAGTTCAGCACTATAGACCAAGGACCATCTAACAGGACTATTCTCACGTCCGTTGTAAGGAGGAGACCAAGGACCATCTAACAGGACTATTGTCACGTCCGTTATAAGGAGGAGACCAAGGACCATCTAACAGGACTATTGTCACGTCCGTTAGAAACTACAGACCAAAAGGACCATCTAACTTAATCATAATCCTATTAATCATTGAGTAGACAGACCATCTAACAGGACTATAGTCACGTTTGATGTTGATATGGAGACCAAGGACCATCTAATCAGGACTATCCCCCACACATCCTTTGTAAGGAGAGACCAAGATGACATCTAAGGACTATTTGCTGTAAGGAGGAGACCAAGGTTAACAGGACTATTTTTGTACCATTGGTCAAAGTTCAGCACTAGAGACCAAGGACCATCTAACAGGACTATTCTCACGTCCGTTGTAAGGAGGAGACCAAGGACCATCTAACAGGACTATTGTCACGTCCGTTATAAGGAGGAGACCAAGGACCATCTAACAGGACTATAGTCACGTCCGTTGTAAGGAGGAGACCAAGGACCATCTAACAGGACTATAGTCACGTCCGTTGTAAGGAGGAGACCAAGGACCATCTAACAGGACTATAGTCACGTCCGTTGTAAGGAGGAGACCAAGGATCATCTAACAGGACTATAGTCACGTCCGTTGTAAGGAGGAGACCAAGGACCATCTAACAGGACTATAGTCACGTCCGTTGTAAGGAGACCAAGGACCATCTAACAGGACTATAGTCACGTCCATTGTAAGGAGGAGACCAAGGACCATCTAACAGGACTATAGTCACGTCCGTTGTAAGGAGGAGACCAAGGACCATCTAACAGGACTATAGTCACGTCCGTTGTAAGGAGGAGACCAAGGACCATCTAACAGGACTATAGTCACGTCCGTTGTAAGGAGACCAAGGACCATCTAACAGGACTATAGTCACGTCCGTTGTAAGGAGACCAAGGACCATCTAACAGGACTATAGTCACGTCCATTGTAAGGAGGAGACCAAGGACCATCTAACAGGACTATAGTCACGTACGTTGTAAGGAGGAGACCAAGGACCATCTAACAGGACTATAGTCACGTCCGTTGTAAGGAGGAGACCAAGGACCATCTAACAGGACTATAGTCACGTCCGTTGTAAGGAGACCAAGGTGCAGTATGGTATACGTACATTCTTCTTTATTTAAGAATGAAACACTGAACAAACAAACAAAATAACAAAACGAACCGTGAAGCTGATATTGATAGTGCTGACAAGCAACTAAACATAGAACAAGAACCCACAAACACAAAAGGGAAAATGGCTACCTAAATATGATCCCCAATCAGAGACAACGATAAACAGCTGCCTCTGATTGGGAACCATATCAGGCCACCATAGACATACAAAAACCTAGACCAACTAAACCACTAGACATACAAAAACCCCAGAAAATACAAAAACTAGCATACCCACCCTCGTCACAACCTGACCTAACCAAAATATAAAGAAAACAGAGATATTAAAGGTCAGAGCGTGACAACTGCTTCTCAATATGTTGTTCATCAGGTTTGATGTTCACACTACGGATTACATATCTACACCAAAACAAAGACATTAATGTACCATGTAAAGTGTTGGTCCCGTGTTTCAGGAGCTGATGAGTTTTGTCTGTGTGTAATAAAGTCCTTTTGTGGGGGAAAATCTCATTCTGATTGGCTGAGCCTGGCTCCCCAGTGGGTAGTCTTTGCTGCCAAGTGGGTTTTCCTATGCCCTCCACGAATTGTTGCATGTTGCGTTTATATATATTTTTTCAGTATAAAACATTGAATAACATTGAACCATTTCCGGCGCCGGTAGAGATGGCCGCCTCGCTTCGAGTTCCTAGGAAACTATGCAGTATTTTTTTATTTTTTTACGTGTTATTTCTTACATTGGTTCCCCAGGAAATCTTAGATTTTATTATATACAGTCAGGAGGAACTATTGGATATAAGAGCAGCGTAAACTCACTAACATTACGACCAGGAATACGACTTTCCCCAAGCGGATCCTCTGTTTTGCCAGGACAATGGATTGGATCCCAGCCGGCGAACCAATACAACGACGCCACACAGGGGCAGACGAAGCGGTCTTTTGGTCCGTAGACGGGCACATCGCGCACCGCCCCCGAGCATACTGCTCGCCAATGTCCAGTCTCTTGACAACAAGGTAGATGAAATCCGAGCAAGGGTAGCATTCCAGAGAGACATCAGAGACTGTAACGTTATTTTCTTCACGGAAACATGGCTCATTCGAGACACGCTATCGGAGTCGGTACAGCCAGCTGGTTTCTTCACGCTTCGCGCGGGCAGAAACAAGCATCTTTCTGGTAGGAAGACGGGCAGGGTGTGATCATAACACCATACTCAAGTCCTTCTGTTCACCTGCCTCACAATCAAATGTCGACCGCATTATCTACCAAGAGAGATATTAGATTATAATCACAGCCGCATATATTACCCCCCAAGCAGACATATTGATGGCCCTGAACGAACTTCATCTGACTCTTCGTAAACTGGAAACCACATATCCCGAGGCTGCATTCATTGTAGCTGGGGATTTTAACCTTTTGGCGCACAGATCCCTTTAGCGGGATCATTTTCGTCAACATCTGGTGAATTGCAGAGCGCCAAATTGAAAATAAATTACAAAAAATATTTAATTTTCATGAAATCAAGAAGTGCAATATACCAAAACAAAGCTTAACTTGTTGTCAATCCACCTGGCGTGTCAGATTTCAAAAAGGCTCCCAGTCTGTCTCCTCTCTTTACTCCCCAGTCTGCCTCCTCTCTTTACTCCCCAGTCTGTCTCCTCCCTTTACTCCCCAGTCTGTCTCCTCTCTTTACTCCCCAGTCTGCCTCCTCTCTTTACTCCCCAGTCTGTCTCCTCTCTTTCTCCCCAGTCTCTCTTTACTCCCCAGTCTGCCTCCTCTCTTTACCCCAGTCTGTCTCCTCTCTTTCTCCCCAGTCTGCCTCCTCTCTTTACCCCCACTTTCCCCAGTCTGTCTACTCCCCAGTCTGTCTCCTCTCTTTACTCCCCAGTCTGTCTCCTCTCTTTACTCCCCACTCCCCAGTCTGTCTCCTCTCTTTACTCCCCAGTCTGTCTCCTCTCTTTACTCCCCAGTCTGTCTCCTCTCTTTCTCCCAGTCTGTCTCCTCTTTACTCCCCAGTCTGTCTCCTCTCTTTACTCCCCAGTCTGTCTCCTCTCTTTACTCCCCAGTCTGTCCAGTCTGTCTCCTCTTTACTCCCCAGTCTGCCTCCTCTCTTTACTCCCCAGTCTGTCTCCTCTCTTTACCTCCCAGTCTGTCTCCTCTCTTTACTCCCCAGTCTGTCTCTCTTTACTCCCCAGTCTGTCTCCTCTCTTTTAGTCTGTCTCCTCTCTTTCCCCAGTCTGTCTCCCCAGTCTGTCTCCTCTCTTTCCCCACTCTTTACTCCCCAGTCTGTACTCCCCAGTCTGTCTCTCTTTACTCCCCAGTCTGTCCCAGTCTGTCTCCTCTCTTTACTCCCCAGTCTGTCTCTGTCTCCTCTCTTTTACTCCCCAGTCTGTCTCCTCTTTACTCCCCAGTCTGTCTCCTCTCTTTACTCCTCCCCAGTCTGTCTCCTCTCTTTACTCCCCAGTCTGTCTCCTCTCTTTACTCCCCAGTCTGTCTCCTCTCTCTTTACTCCCCAGTCTGTCTCCTCTCTTTCCCCAGTCTGTCTCTCCCAGTCTGTCTCCTCTCCCCCAGTCTGTCTCCTCTCTTTACTACTCCCCAGTCTGTCTCCTCTCTTTACTCCCCAGTCTGTCTCTCCTCTCTTACTCCCCAGTCTGCCTCCTCTCTTTACTCTCCCAGTCTGTCTCCTCTCTTTACTCCCCACTTCCCCAGTCTGTCTCCCCAGTCTGTCTCCTCTTTACTCCCCAGTCTGTCTCCTCTCTTTACTCTCCTCACTACTCCACCAAAGACATTGGTTTTAGCAACCATTTTTACAGAGGTACACTTCTACATATTAGGCTGGGGTCTGGTTTCCCGGAGGACCGGCCAGCAGGCTGAGAGGGAGGAGAGAGAGGAGTTGGAGGCTGGTGCTGTGTTAAGCTGGCTGTGAATATGATTAGGAGCCCAAACCCGGATTTAGATGCTCCCCATGAGCTCAGCTATAAATACTGTGGAGGACTGGCACTCCCGTCAACACAACGCCACACCAAAGCCAACTGGATCCTAGGCTGTTTTTCAAATGGAACACTATTCCCTATGTAGTGCACAGCTTTTAACCAGGACCTATAGGACACAGACCTATTCTGGCTTTGAGGTTTGAGCACCTGCGTTGGAGAACTGTTTATGAGCTGAGAGGATCTGTTTTCCTTACTGGCAACAGTGATTGTTGGAAAGTCTAAAATGTTATGTTAGTAGCCAGCAGTTGTTCTTCATGAAAACGATTTAAACAAAAAGGTAAATGCTCTTGAAAAATAAAAAATAAGTGTAGCTCGCAGTGGCTGTTACTCACTAGCGTTACCCAGTTATACACTTATTTTTCTGCGAGGAAAACTTTTCTCCATTCATCTAAGCCTCAACTCAAAGTTTAAAAGCAGTACAGAGGGCACTTCATTCAGTAAAGGACATTCAACCACCATAATACAACGCGTCATATGTCAGAGATCGGCCCCGGACAGGTTTAGCCTGTCTCTCTCTCTCTCTCTATCCAGGAAAGACAAACAGTACCCCTTCCCAGCTTCCAGTTGGTGTTTTCTTTAACAGTGGTGGCTCATTAAAGAGAAGAGGTTCCATTTGGGATGCACCACCATATAAGCCCCAGGGTTTAATACAGCACCAGGCCTGAAGCACCAGGCCTGCAATACAGCACCAGGGCTACCACCATGCCTGAAATACAGCACCAGGCCTTGAATACAACACCAGGCCTTGAATACAGCACCAGGCCTTTTACAACACCAGGGATTAAATACAGCACCAGGCCTGAAATACAGCACCAGGCCTTTCCATCAGGCCTTTAATACAACACCATGCCTTTAATACAGCACCAGGCCTTTAATACAGCACCAGGCCTTTAATACAACACGAGGCCTTAAATACAGCACCAGGCCTTTTCAACACCAGGCCTTGATTACAGCACCAGGCCTAAAATACAGCACCAGGGTTAATAAAGCACCAGGCCTGACAGCACCAGGCCTTGAATACAACACCAGGCCTTTAATACCACCAGGCCTTTAATACAGCACCAGGCCTTAAATACAGCACCAGGCCTTTAATAAAGCACCAGGCCTGAAATACAGCACCAGGCCTTGAATACAACACCAGGCCTTTAATACATTATAGGCCTGAAATACAGGACCAGGCCTTAAATACAGCACCAGGCCTGAAATACAGCAACAGGGTTAAATTCAGCGCCAGGCTTTAAATACAGCACCAGGAATACAGCACCAGGCTTAAATACAGCACCAGGCCTGCAATACAGCACCAGGACTTAAACACAGAGATACAGCACCAGGCCTGCAGCAAGTGTTCACACCAGGCCTTTGACATTTTTCCTATACAGCACCAGGCCTTGCCTTCCACCACCAGGCCTAATTACAACCATAAGCACCAGGCCTTAAATACAGGTTTTGAATCATACCAGACCTTAAATACAGCACCAGGCCTTAAATACAGCGCCAGGCTTTAAATAACACCAGGCCTTTAATACAGCACCAGGCTATAAAACAGCACCAGGCCTACAAACAGCACCAGGCCTACAATACAGCACCAGGCCTGAAATACAGCACCAGGCCTTAAATACAGCGCCAGGCTTTAAATACAGCACCAGGCCTTTAATACAGCACCAGGCTATAAATACAGCACCAGGCCTACAATACAGCACCAGGCCTTAAATACAGCACCAGGCCTTGAATACAGCACCAGGCCTTAAATACAGCACCAGGCCTTGAAACAGCACCAGACCTTAAATACAGCACCAGGCCTTAAATACAGCACCAGGCCTGCAATACAGCACCAGGCCTTAAATACAGCCTGGTTGAAAGTATCCACAACATAAGGAATAGGGTTCCAATTGAGATACAACCATATAAAGAACAGGGTTCCATTTGGGATACAAACATATAAATGAATAAGGGTCCATTAAATACAACCATATAAGGAACAGGGTTCCATTTGGGATACAAACATATGAATAGGGTTCCATTTGGGATATCCTGCAATGGACAGAGTGAACCATTCTGATACAACCATATAAGAAAGGGTTTCTTTGGGATACAACCATATAAGGAACAGGGTTCCCTCAGTTAAGGAACAGGGTTCCATGCCGATACAACCATATAAGGAATAGTGTTCCATTTGGGACGTAATGAGAGGTATGGTGACTGATACACAGAAATATCAGTTTTTCTTGATGTGTTCAAAAGCTTTGACATTTTTCCTATTTTGTTGCCTTCCACCTGGAATTAAAACATTTTGGGGGTTTTTGTATCATTTGATTCACACAACATGCCTACCATTTCGAATTGGTACAAACAAGATATTGGCAAAAAAAAAAAAAAAAAACTTGAGCATGCATAACTATTCACCCCCCACGAAGTCAATACCTTGTAGAGCCACCTTTTGCAGCAATTACAGCCTCAAGCCTCTTGGTGATGTCTCTATGTCCTGGCACATCTAGCTACTGGGATGTTTGCCCATTCTTCAGGGGGCCCTCCAGCTCCTTTAAGTTGGATAGGTTCCACTGGTGTACAGAAATGTTTTTTAAGTCATTCAACAGATTCTCAATTGGATTGAGGCATGGGCTTTGACTAGGCCATTACAAGACATTTAAATGTTTCAGCCTTAAATCACTGAGTGTAGCTTTAGCAGTATGCCTAGGGTCATTATCCTGCTGGAAGGTGAACCTCCGTCCCAGTCTCAAATCTGAAAGGCTGCAACAGGTTTCCCTCAGTTTCCCAGTCCCTGCCGATGAAAAAACGGGATGGTGTCTCGGGGAGGTTTCAGGTGAAAAACATCGGGATGGTGTCTCGGGTGATGAGAGGTGTTGGGTTTGCGCCAGAAATATTTTTCTTGATGGCTAAAAAGCTGAATTTTAGTCTCATCTGACCAGAGTACCTTATTCCGTATGTTTGGGGAGGTTTCAGGTGTCTCCGGAAGGTGGTGATTGACTCCGCTGTCCTGGCGTCGTGATGGAGTTTGTTCCACCATTGGGGGGCCAGAGTACCTTATTCCGTATGTTTGGGGAGGTTTCAGGTGTCTCCGGAAGGTGGTGATTGACTCCGCTGTCCTGGCGTCGTGATGGAGTTTGTTCCACCATTGGGGGGCCAGAGTACCTTATTCCGTATGTTTGGGATGTTTCTCCCACATGCCTTTTAGGAGAAGACCAAACGTGTTTGCTTATTTTTATCCTTAAGCTGCGGCTTTTGTCTGGGTACTCTACAGTAAAGCCCAGTTCTGTGGAGTGTACGGCTTAAAGTGGTCCTATGAACAGATACTCCAATCTCTGCTGTGGAGCTTTGCAGCTCCTTCAGGGTTATCTTTGGTCTCTTTGTTGCTTCTCTGATTAATGCCCTCTCTTGTCTGGTCTGTGAGTTTTGGTGGGCTGCCCTCTCTTGTCTGGTCTGTGAGTTTTGGTGGGCGGCCCTCTCTTGTCTGGTCTGTGAGTTTTGGTGGGCGGCCCTCTCTTGTCTGGTCTGTGAGTTTTGGTGGGCGGCCCTCTCTTGTCTGGTCTGTGAGTTTTGGTGGGCGGCCAGCCTTGTCTGGTCCGTGAGTTTTGGTGGGAGGCCCTCCTTGTCTGGTCTGTTTTGGTGGGAGGCCCTCTCTTGTCTGGTCTATGAGTTTTGGTCGGTGGCCCTCCTTGTCTGGTCTGTGAGTTTTGGTGGGAGGCCCTCCTTGTCTGGTCTGTTTTGGTGGGAGGCCCTCCTTGTCTGGTCTGTTTTGGTGGGAGGCCCTCTCTTGTCTGGTCTGTTTTGGTGCGAGGCCCTCTCTTGTCTGGTCTGTGAGTTTTGGTGGGAGGCCCTCTCTTGTCTGGTCTGTGAGTTTTGGTGGGAGGCCCTCTCTTGTCTGGTCTGTGAGTTTTGGTGGGAGGCCCTCTCTTGTCTGATCTGTGAGTTTTGGTGGGAGGCCCTCTCTTGTCTGATCTGTGAGTTTTGGTGGGAGGCCCTCTCTTGTCTGATCTGTGAGTTTTGGTGGGAGGCCCTCTCTTGTCTGGTCTGTTTTGGTGGGAGGCCCTCTCTTGTCTGGTCTGTGAGTTTTGGTGGGAGGCCCTCTCTTGTCTGGTCTGTTTTGGTGGGAGGCCCTCTCTTGTCTGGTCTGTTTTGGTGTCTTATTCTTTCTATTTAATAATAATGGATTTATTGGTGCTCCGTGGGATGTTCAAAGTTTCTGACATTTTTTTACAACCCAACCCTGATCTGTACTTCTCCACAACCTCGTCCCTGACCTGTATGGAGAGCTCCTTGGTCTTCATGGTGCCGCTTGCTTGGTGGTGCCCCTTGCTTTAGTGGTGTTGCAGACTCTGGTGCCTTTCAGAATAGGTGTGTGTATATATACTGAGATCATGTGACACTTATATTGAACACAGGTGGACATGATTTAACTAATTATGTGACTTCTGAAGGTAACTGGTTGCACCAGATCTTATTTAGGGGCTTCATAGTAAAGGGGGTGAATACATATACACTTCATAGTAAAGGGGGTGAATACATATACACACACCACTTAAAAGTTTTTTTCATTTCATTTCACTTCACCATTTGGGACTATTTTGTGTCTGTCCATTACATGAAATCCAAATAAAAATCCATTTAATTTACAGGTTGTAATGAAACAGAATAGGAAAAATGCCAAGGGGGATGAATACTTTTGCGAAGCGCCGTATATCATACAGCTGGGCATTGAGATTTACAGTAATGAACCCAAATGTGCCGTGTGTCTCGGAGGGCAGCGAGAAGCCTCTGTCTTTAGTCCAAATGGCACACTATTCCCTACATAGTGCACTACTTTTGAACAGAGCCCTATGGGTCCTGGTCAAAAGTAGTGCACTACATAGGGAACAGGATACCATTTGGAATACACACTCTCTCTCTCTAGGCCCACTCAGGGAGATGAATGTTCAGTTGACAGCTGACCTTGTCTACCATGCAGAGAAGGACACTAGCTAGGCTCGTGAACCAGAGCCATTTGGGAGATAACAGTGTTGTGCCTCTCAGCCTCTGTTTAGCTCCCCTCGTTCCAATTATTCAAAGGAGGGTGGAGGGAGGGAGGGAGGGAGGGAGGGAAGGAAGGAGAGAGGGGGCCTTTTTTTAATTTCCACTTTTTTTGTTGCAATTCCACTCCCTGTAAGAAACTATTGTTCTACTTCCTATTCACCTCCTCGGCAACACAGAGAGAGAGATGACTTGGGAATTGTGGGTTGAAGTGTGGATTGAACTACATTATGGTTTATTATATGAAGTAATTAGTCTAGTTAGATTCAATTAGTCCATTTGGATTACGTTCCGTACAGTTATCAACGGAAGTGGTTCACGTCGTGTAATATAATAGCAATATAAGGATCAGGTTCGGAGAGAAGCTCTCTAGAAAGATTCACAGTTTAGCAGAAAATGCCTCCATTTACAATCATATAAATGATTTGTAAAATATGCGGTAAACAGTTCAAATGTTTGCGTGTCTCTCTCTTTCTCTACAGTGTATCTCTGGTGGGATCCAGGTATTTCCTTCTTCCTCACTTGTGTGTTTCGATTAGTTAGATTCAGTTTTTTTTTCTCAGATAGTGTGTTTGAGTATAGAAATATAAATATAGAAAGTATTTGAAACTTCTCATATCACTTCAATACATTATATTCTTCTACCAACAAACTAGAATCACCCAGATATTGATACTATCTTGAATGGAACCCTTTTCCCTATATAGTGCACTTCTTTTGCCCAGACGTAGTGCACTATATAGGGATAAGGTTGCCATTTGGGACTTTTATTTATTTAAATAAACATATTATTTAACCTTTGTTGAACTACACAGTCATTGTATCGGTAGAGTTTTTAATGAGGAATGAGTCCACTGATAAAGGCCCAACACCCCTGACCTCTGACCTCTAGACTCTATCCAGGTCAGCACAGAGAGGGGGGTTTGGGTTCCTTGTAGCAGGTTAGCGTTTTTCGTCATTCAGCCTGCATCTCTGCAGAGTGGACAATAGCTGGCACAGCCACAAAGTCATACATTTTAAACCTAACCTAATCTTAAGCACACTGCTAACCCTAACCCTAACCCCTTAACCCTAACCCTAACAACTAACCCTAACAACTAACCATAACCCCAACCTCAATCCCTAACCCTAATCCCTAACCTTAAATGTATAATTTGGCCAATAATGTCTTCGCAACTGGCCTATCTAAGGGGAAATCGCTCAGTTCTTCCTCCAGGACAAGACTCATGACAATAGGATAGGAAGAACGGATCTGGAGGGGATGGCTGCCATTTTACTCCTAACCAATTGTGCAATTTTGTGTGGATTTTTTGTGGTTGCATTGTTTGTAAATTATTTTGTACATAATGTTGATGTTACGACCATGAAGAGCTTCTGGATATCAGAACAGCGATTACTCACCTCGAACTGGACTAAGATTGTTTTCTTTAATGAGTGAGAGAGGAAGGAGATAATGTTGCTCCCAGACAAGACCCAAATCCCAGTCATTCACATGATGAAAGATAAGGAAATACTGTGGGCGGAGATCAGGGTGAGAATTTGTCGGTGAGTGAATAACCCGCCTCTACCATCCGTTCTATTAGCCAACGTCACTAGAGAATAAACTGGATGAGTTCCGTTCGAGACCATCCTAACAACGGGACATGAAAAAAAATGTAATATCTTATGTTTCAGCGAGTCGTGGCTGAACGACGATAATAAACAGTTGGCTGGGTTTTCCTGCATCGGCAGGACAGAACAGAAAGTGTATATTTGTCAATAACAGCTGGCAGACTATGTCTAATATTAAGGTGGTCTCGAGGTATTGCTCACCTGATGATAAGCTGTGGACCATATTATCTACCAAGAGATCATCTCATCTATATTTTTGGTAGCCGTCTATTGACCACCACACACCGATGTTGGCACTAAGACCTCACTCAATGAGCTGTCTAAAACCATAAGCAAACAAGATCATTTTCACCCAGAAGGCGGCGCTCCTAGTGGCCGGAGGTTTTAATGCAGGCAAACTTAAATCCGTTTTTACATAATTTCTACCAGCATGTCACATGTGCAACCAGAGGGGGAAGAAACTAGACCACCTTTAACTCCACACAAAGAGAAGCGAACAAAGCTCTCCCTCGCACTCCATTTGGAAAATCTGACCATCATTTGATCTTCCTGATTCCTGCTTATAAGCACAAACTAAAGCAGGAAGTACCAGTGACTCGCTCATTACGGAAGTGGTCAGATGACGGAGATGCTAAGCCACAGGACTGTTTTGCTAGCATAGTTGGAATATGTTCCTGGATTCATCCAATGGCTTTGAGGAGTAGAACTGTTAAGGCTCCATGGATTGATGAGGAATTTAAAAAACTGTATGGTTGAAAGAGATGTGGCAAAGGTAGTGGCTAATATGTCTGGCTGCACATCTGACTGATAAATTGAGAAATTATTTGACTGAACTCAACAAAAAGAAGAAGAAACTTGACTATGAAGCCAAGATCAATGATATAAAGAATGATTGGAGAGAAAAAAAAACTTTGGAATACTTTAAAGGAAATTATGGGCAGAACGACAAATTCAGATCCATCTTTCATCGAATCAGATGGCTTATTCATCACCAAACCATAGGAAGTTGCCAATTATTTTAATTAATGATCATTTCATTGGCAAGGTGGGCAAACTTAGACAGGAAATGCCAACAACAAACAGTGAGCCATTGTATTCATGCATAAAGAAAACAAATAATGAAAGAAAAGCAGTGCGAGTTTGAATTTTGTAAAGTTAGTGTGGGGAGAGATGGAAAAAATATTGTTATCGATCAATAATGACAAACCTCCTTGCATTGACAACTTAGATGGAAAGATACTGAGGATGGTAGCTGACTCTATATCCACTCCTATTTGTCGAGAGGAATGTCTTTGTCCTCAGGCCTGGAGGGAAGCCAAAGTAATTCTACTACCCACGGGTGGTAAAGCGGCCATTACTGGTTCTAACAGCAGCCCTATCAGCTTGCTACCAGGTCTTAGCAAACTGTTGGAAAAAAATAGTGTTTGACCAAATACAATGGTATTTCTCTGTAAACAAATTAACAACAGACTTTCAGCGAGGCTTATAGAGAAGGGTACTCAACATGCACTGCACTGACACAAATGACTGATGATTGGTTGATTTAAATTGATAATAATAGGATTGTGGGAGTGGTACTGTTAGATTTCAATGCAGCCTTTGATGTTTATTGACCATAACCTGTTGTTGAGAGCTTGTGTGTTGTAGCTTTTCAACCTCTGCCATTCCATGGATTCAGAGCTATCTATCTAATAGAGCTCAACTCTTTTATGGAAGCTTCTCTAATGTCAAACATGTAAAGTGTGGTGTACCGCAGGGCAGCTCTCTAGGCCCTCTACTCTTTTCTATTTTTATTTTTTTACCAATGATCTGCCACTGTGTCACGCCTTGGTCATTGTATTTTGTGTTTTGTTATATGTTTGGGTAGGCCAGGGTGTGACATGGGTTTATATGTTGTTGTCGTAATTGGGGTTTGTATTATTTGGGATCGCGGCTGATTAGGGGTGTGGTATAGGATTGGCTGCCTGAGGCGATTCCCAATCAGTCAGGTGATTCTTTTTGTCTTGGATTGGGAACCGTATTTAGGCAGCCTTAGTTTCGCTTTGTATTCGTGGGTGATTGTACCTGTCTCTGTGTTGTAGTCACCAGATAGGCTGTAATTAGTTTCACGTTCCGTTCTGTTGTTTTTGTATTTAGTTTCAGTTATGAGTAACCTACACGCTGCATTTCGGTCCGACTCTCTTCTTTCAACAGACGAACGCCGTTACAGAATCACCCACCACAAACGGACCGAGCGGCGTGAAAACTGGCAGGAGCGAAAGGAGGACGTTATGGAAGGTAGAGGCATGGAGTATACGACGTGGGAAGAAATCGACAGGTGGGCGGCCAACCCGGAGAGAGTGCAGGAGCCCGCCTGGGATTCGCTTCAGCAGTGCGAAGGGGGCTACAGGCTAATGGAGTCAAAGAGGAAAACACGGCGACGCAGAGCGAAAACCGAAAGTAACGGGGGAGAGCGCAGAGAGAGAGTGGCTGAGTCAGGATTCAGACCTGAGCCTACTCTCCCTGTTAATTGTGAAGAGCAGTTGCAGTGGGAGAGGCTGCACCACTTGGAGAATTGGACATGGGAGGAGGAATTAGACGGTAAAGGACCCTGGGCTCAGCCTGGAGAATATCGCCGTCCCAAGGAAGAAATAGAAGCGGCTAAAGCGGAGAGGCGCAGGTATGAGGAGGCAGCACGGCGACGCGGTTGGAAGCCGGAAAAGCAGCCCAAAAAAAATGTTTGGGGGGGGGCTAGAAGGGAGTATGTTTATGCCAGGTAGGAGACCTGCGCAAACTCCCTGTGCTCACCGTTGGGCTAGAGAGACCGGGCAGGCACCGTGTTATGCTATGGAGCGCACGGTGTTTCCAGTGCGGGTGCAGAGCCAGGTGCGGCACATACCAGCCCTTCCTATTGGCCGGGCTAGAGTGGGCATCGAGCCAGGTAAGCTTGGGCAGGCTCGGTGCTCAAGAGCTCCAGTGCGCCTGCACGGTCCGGTCTATCCAAAGCCACCTCCACACACCAGTCCTCCGGTAGCAGCTCCCCGCACCAGGCTTCCTGTGCGTGTCCTCGATCCGGTAGCACCAGTTCCAGCACCACGCACCAGGCCTTCAGTGCGCCTCGCCTGTTCTACACAGCCAGAGCCTTCCTTCCCACCTACGCTGTTGGAGTCTCCCGCCTGTTCAGCGCAGCCAGAGCCTTCCTTCCCTCCTACGCTGTCGGAGTCTCCCGCCTGTTCAGCGCAGCCAGAGCCTGTCTCCTCTCCTGCGCTGCCGGAGCCTCCTGCATGTTCAGCACAGCCAGAGCCTTCCTTCCCTCCTACGCTGTCGGAGTCTCCCGCCTGTTCAGCACAGCCAGAGCCTGTCTCCTCTCCTGCGCTGCCGGAGCCTCCTGCATGTTCAGCACAGCCAGAGCCTTCCTTCCCTCCTACGCTGTCGGAGTCTCCCGCCTGTTCAGCGCAGCCAGAGCCTGTCTCCTCTCCTGCGCTGCCGGACTCTCCCGCCTGTTTAGCGCTGTCGGAGCCTTTCTCCTCTCCTGCGCTGCCGGAGTCTCCAGTCTGCCCAGCGCCGCCAGTGCTTCCAGATCTGCCCGACAACCAGTCTCTTCCAGATCTGCCCGACAACCAGTCTCTTCCAGATCTGCCCGACAACCAGTCTCTTCCAGATCTGCCCGACAACCAGTCTCTTCCAGATCTGCCAGACAACCAGTCTCTTCCAGATCTGCCAGACAACCAGTCTCTTCCAGATCTGCCAGACAACCAGTCTCTTCCAGATCTGCCAGACAACCAGTCTCTTCCAGATCTGCCAGACAACCAGTCTCTTCCAGATCTGCCAGACAACCAGAATCTTCCAGATCTGCTTGTCAACCTGAATCTTCCAGTTCCGCCAGCCAGCCAGGATTTACCGGAGTCTACTACCTGTCTGAGCTTCAACTCAGTACTGAGCTTCCTCTCAGTACTGGGATCCCTCTCAGTGCTGGAATCCCTCTCAGTATTGGGATCCCTCTCAGTTCCGGGCTTCCCCTCAGTCCCGGGCTTCCCCTCAGTCCCGGGCTGCCCCTCAGTCCCGAGCTGCCTCTGTCCCGAGCTGCCCCTCTGTCCCGAGCTGCCCCTCTGTCCCGAGCTGCCCCTCTGTCCCGAGATGCCCCTCTGTCCCGAGATGCCCCTCTGTCCCGAAATGCCCCTCTGTCCCGAGATGCCCCTCTGTCCCGAGATGCCCCTCTGTCCCGAGCTGCTCCTCAGTTATGTGGGGATCAGGGTGAGGACTATTAGGCCATGGTCGGCGGAGAGGGTGGATTATCCCAGGACGCGAAGGGGAGGAACAAGGACATTAATGGAGTGGGGTCCACGTCCCGAGCCGGAGCCGCCACCATGGACAGACGCCCACCCGGACCCTCCCTATGGTTTTGAGGTGCGTCCGGGAGTCCGCACCTTAGGGGGGTTCTGTCACGCCTTGGTCATTGTATTTTGTGTTTTGTTATATGTTTGGGTAGGCCAGGGTGTGACATGGGTTTATATGTTGTTGTCGTATTGGGGTTTGTATTATTTGGGATCGCGGCTGATTAGGGGTGTGGTATAGGATTGGCTGCCTGAGGCGATTCCCAATCAGTCAGGTGATTCTTGTTGTCTTGGATTGGGAACCGTATTTAGGCAGCCTTAGTTTCGCTTTGTATTCGTGGGTGATTGTACCTGTCTCTGTGTTGTAGTCACCCGATAGGCTGTAATTAGTTTCACGTTCCGTTCTGTTGTTTTTGTATTTAGTTTCAGTTATTTCATGTACCGCGATTCTTTCATTAAAGTCATGAGTAACCTACACGCTGCATTTCGGTCCGACTCTCTTCTTTCAACAGACGAACGCCGTTACACACTGGCATTAAACAAAGCATGTGTGTCCATGTATGCTGATGATTCAACCATATATGCATCAGCAACCACAGCTAATGAAGTCACTGAAACTCTTAACAAAGAGTTGCAGTCTGTTTTGGAATGGGTGGCCAGTAATTAATTGGTACTGAACATCTCTAGAACTTAGAGTGTTGTATTTGGTATAAATCATTCTTTAAATTCTAGACCTCAGCTGAATGTGGTAATGAATGGTGTGGCTGTTGAACAAGTTGATGAGACTAAATGACTTGGCGTTACCTTAGATTGTAATCTGTCATGGTTAAAACATTTATATTCAGTGGTTGTAAAGATGGAGAGAGGTCTGGCCGTAATAAAGAGATGCTCTGATTGTTTGACACTACACTCCAAAAAGCAAGTTCTGCATGCTCTAGTTTTATCTTATCTTGATTATTGTCCAGTCGTGTGGTCCAGTGCTGCAAGGAAATACCTAGTTACGCTGCAGCTGGCCCAGAACAGAGCAGCACGTTTTGCTCTTTATCGTATTCAGAGGGCTGATATAAATACTATGCATGCCAGTCTCTCTTGGCTAAGAGTTGAGGAGAGACTGACTGCATCATTTCTTCTTTTATAAGAATCATTCATGTTGAAATTGTTTGCGTAGTCAACTTACACACATCTCTGACACACACACTTATCCCACCAGACATGCCACCAGGGGTCTTTTCACAAATCCAGAACAAATTCAAGAAAACATAAAGTATTATAAAGAGCAGTTATTGCATGGAACTTCCTTCCATCTCATGTTGCTCAAATAAACAGCAAACCTGGTTTCAACAAACAGATAAAGCAACACCTCGCGGCACAACGCCTCTCCCCTATTTGAACTAGATAGTTTGTGTGTATGAATTGATATGTAGGCTCAGTGTGCCTTTAATTTTTTTATATAGCTCTGTCCTTGAGCTGTTCTTGTCTATTGATGTTCTGTATTCTATCATTCTGTATTATGGTTATGTTCTGTGTTCTGTGTTCTGTGTTCTGTGTTCTGTTTTCTGTGTTCTGTGTTCTTGTCTATTGATGTTCTGTATTATGTCATTCTGTATTATGTTTCATGTTCTGTGTTCTGTGTGTTCTGTTCTGTATTATGTCATTCTGTATTATGGTTCATGTTTTGTGTTCTGTGTTCTGTGTTCTTGTCTAATGTCATTCTGTATAATGTCATTCTGTATTATGTCATTCTGTATAATGATGTTCTGTATAATGATGTTCTGTATTATGTCATTCTGTATAATGTCATTCTGTATAATGATGTTCTGTATTATGTCATTCTGTATTATGTCATTCTGTATAATGATGTTCTGTATTATGTCATTCTGTATAATGTCATTCTGTATGATGTCATTCTGTATAATGATGTTCTGTATTATGTCATTCTGTATTATGTCATTCTGTATAATAATTATGTCATTCTGTATAATGTCATTCTGTATGATGTCATTCTGTATAATGATGTTCTGTATTATGTCATTCTGTATAATGTCATTCTGTATAATGATGTTCTGTATTATGTCATTCTGTATTATGTCATTCTGTATAATGATGTTCTGTATTATGTCATTCTGTATAATGTCATTCTGTATGATGTCATTCTGTATAATGATGTTCTGTATTATGTCATTCTGTATTATGTCATTCTGTATAATGATGTTCTGTATTATGTCATTCTGTATATGTCATTCTGTATAATGTCATTCTGTATTATGTCATTCTGTATTATGTCATTCTGTATTATGTCATTCTGTATTATGTTCTGTATTATGTCATTCTGTATTATGTCATTCTGTATAATGTCATTCTGTATTATGTCATTCTGTATTATGTCATTCTGTATTATGTCATTCTGTATAATGTCATTCTGATGATCATTCTGTATTATGTCATTCTGTATAATGATGTTCTGTATTATGTCATTCTGTATTATGTCATTCTGTATTATGTCATTCTGTATTATGTCATTCTGTATAATTGTTCTGTATTATGTCATTCTGTATTATGTCATTCTGTATAATGTCATTCTGTATTATGTCATTCTGTATTATGTCATTCTGTATAATGATGTTCTGTATTATGTCATTCATTCATTCTGTATTATGTCATTCTGTATTATGTCATTCTGTATAATGATGTTCTGTATTATGTCATTCTGTATAATGATGTTCTGTATTATGTCATTCTGTATTATGTCATTCTGTATAATGTCATTCTGTATTATGTCATTCTGTATTATGTCATTCTGTATAATGTATAATGATTATGTCTATAATGATGTTCTGTATTATGTCATTCTGTATTATGTCATTCTTATAATGTCATTCTGTATAATGTCATTCTGTATTATGTCATTCTGTATAATGATGTTCTGTATTATGTCATTCTGTATAATGTCATTCTGTATTATGTCATTCTGTATAATGTCATTCTGTATAATGTCATTCTGTATAATGTCATTCTGTATTATGTCATTCTGTATAATGTCATTCTGTATAATGTCATTCTGTATTATGTTTCCTGTTTTGTGTGGTGCCCCAGGAAGACTAGCTACTGCTTTTGCAACTGCTAATGGGGATCCTAATAATGTATCAAATACCACCTCAGTCACCGGATTTAAGTGCATCGAATATGTCGTCCCCCACAGTGACTGTATGTACATGCCCGAACAACAAGCCATGGATTACAGGCGACACCCCAGCTGAGCTAAAGGGTAGAGCTGTCGCTTTCAAGGAGCGGGACTCCAACCCGGGAAGATTATAAGAAATCCCGCTATGCCCTCCGACGAACCGTCAAACAGGCAAAGCTTCAATACAGAACTAAGATTGAATCGTACTACACCGGCTCCGATGCTCGTCAGATGTGGCAGAGCTTGCAAACCATTACAGACTACTAAGGGAAGCACAGCCGAGAGCTGCCCAGTGACACGAGCCTACCAGATGAGCTAAACTACTTCTATGCTCGCTTCGAGGCAAATAACACTGAAACATGCATGGCAGCACTAGCTGTTCCAGACGACGAGGTGATCACGCTCTCCGCAGCCGATGTGAGTAAGACCTTTAGACAGGTCAACATTCACAAGGCCGCAAGGCCAGATAGATTACCAAGATGTGTACTCCGACCGTGCGCTGACCAACTGGCAAGAGTTTTCACTGACATTTTCAACCTCTCCCTGTCTGACTTGGTAATACAGACCACCATAGCAGACCACCATAGTCCCTGTGCCCAAGAACACTGAGGTAACCTGCCTAAATGACTATCGATCCGTAGCGCTCTCATCTGTAGCCTTGAAGTGCTTTGAAGAGCTGGTCAACACTCACATCTCCACCCTTTTCCCACCTCAATTTGCATACTGCCCCAACAGATCCACAGATGATACAATCTCTATTGCAGTCTTTCACACTGACAAAAGGAACACATATTCATTGACTACAGCTGTGTTCAAAAGGCCCTCAAAACACATTATTCCATCCTGACTACCAGCTCAGTGTAATCCTTCTTCAGACCTAGATGCACTATTGTAAAGTGGCTGTTCCACTGGATGTCAAAGGTGCACATCTGGATAAGACTGCTAAATGACTTAAATGTAAATGTAAATGTAATACGGACCCTGTGACTAAAGATCTCCCTCTGCAACTGGATCCTGGACTTCCTGACGGGCCGCCCCCAGGTGGTAAGGGTAGGTATCTACACATCCGCCATACTGATCCTTAAAACGGGACTCCTCAGGCGTGCGTGCTCAGTCCCCTCCTGTACTCCCTGTTCACCCATGACTGCATGGCCATGCACGACCCCAACACCGTCATTAAGTTTGCTGACGACACAACAGCAACGACACCGTCATTAAGTTTGCTTATCACCAACAACAACGAGACCTGGCCGTGTAGTTCCAGGACAACAACCTCTCACTCAATGTGTTAAAGACTAAATAGATGATTGTGGACTACAGGAAAATGAGGACGTAGCCACGCCCCCATTCTCACCGACGGGGCTGTAGTGGAGCAGGTTGAGAGCTTCAGGTTCCTTGGTGTCCACATCAATAACTAACTAACATGGTCCAAGCACACCAAGACTGTGTTGAAGAGGACACGACAAAGCCTATTCCCCTCAGAAGACTAATAAGATTTGGCATGGGTCCTCAGATCCTCAAAAGGTTCTACAGCTGCACCATCAAGAGAATCCTGACTGGTTGCCTCACTGCCTGGTATGGCAACTGCTCGGCCTCTGACCGCAAGGCACTACAAGAGGTTAGTGCGTACGGACAAGTACATCACTTGGACCAAGCTTCCTGCCATCCAGGACCTCTATACCAGGCGGTGTCCGAGGAAGGCCCAGAATATTGTCAAAGACTCCAGCCACCCTAGTCATAGACTGTTCTCTCTGCTACCCCACGGCAAGCAGTACCGAGCGCCAAGTCTAGATCTAATCGGCTTCTAAACAGCTTCTAACCCCAAGCCATAAGACTACTGAACATCTAATCAAATGGCTACCCAGACTATTAGCATTGTGTGCCTCCTCTCCTATACTGCTGCTACTCTCTGTTATTATCTATGCATAAGTCACTTTAATACCTCTACCTACATGTAAATTTGACCTCAAATACCTTGACTAACCGATGCACCTGTACCGGTACACCCTGTATATATATAGCCTCCACATTGACTCTGCACCGGTAACCCCTGTATATAGCCTCCACAATGACTCTGTACCGTAACACCCTGTATATATATAGCCTCCACATTGACTCTGTACCGTAACACCCTGTATATAGCCTCCACATTGACTCTGTACCGTAACACCCTGTATATATATAGCCTCCACATTGACTCTGTACCGGTACCCCCTGTATATAGCCTCCACATTGACTCTGTACTGTAACACCCTGTATATATATAGCCTCCACATTGACTCTGTACCAGTACCCCTGTATATAGCCTCCACATTGACTCTGTACCGGTACCCTGTATATAGCCTCCACAATGACTCTGTACCGTAACACCCTGTATATATATAGCCTCCACATTGACTCTGTACCGTAACACCCTGTATATAGCCTCCACATTGACTCTGTACCGTAACACCCTGTATATAGCCTCCACAATGACTCTGTACCGGTAACACCCTGTATATAGCCTCCACATTGACTCTGTACCGTAACACCCTGTATATAGCCTCCACATTGACTCTGTACCGGTACCCCCTGTATATAGCCTCCACATTGACTCTGTACTGTAACACCCTTGTATATAGCCTCCACATTGACTCTGTACCGTAACACCCTGTATATATATAGCCTCCACATTGACTCTGTACCGGTACCCCTGTATATAGCCTCCACATTGACTCTGTACCGTAACACCCTGTATATAGCCTCCACATTGACTCTCTACTGTAACACCCTGTATATAGCCTCCACATTGACTCTGTACCGTAAAAAAACCATGTATATATGTGACAAATTACATTTGATTTTGCAACAGTATCTATATAGCAGGGAGCTGTCCAGATATGACCTCTAGAACAGCAGAGGACACCATAGATTAATGTCACAGCTGAGGGTCTGTGTGAGGAGTCAGATAAACCCTGTGCTTTAAACCTGGAAAATATTGATCCTGTGATCCTCTG
>NW_027040190.1:110000-122500 GCF_034236695.1 Oncorhynchus nerka | reverse complement strand
TAAACAAGGTCATTTGTGTTCAAGGTAATTGTAACCAAGGTAATTGTAACCAAGGTAATTGTAAACAAGGTCATTTGTGTTCAAGGTAATTGTAACCAAGGTAATTGTAACCAAGGTAATTGTAAACAAGGTCATTTGTATCCAAGGTAATTGTAACCAAGGTAATTGTAACCAACATATTTGTAACCAATATAATTGTAACTGAGGTAATTGTAACCAAGGTAATTGTAACCAAGGTAATTGTAACCGTTCCTCTGCTATGTGCCCGTGTATATGTAGGTAATGTAAAACACGTGAACACAATCATTCACACTGAACACACTTGCCATGTCATCTACTGAGCCCATGTTGATAGAACAGACAGATCAACCAATCATATTACTACCGTGTCAGAGTGACTCCTGCCTCAGAGAATATCAACCAATCATATTATTACTGTGTCAGAGTGACTCCTCCTTCAGAGAATATCAACCAATCATATTATTACTGTGTCAGAGTGACTCCTCCTTCAGAGAATATCAACCAATCATATTATTACTGTGTCAGAGTGACTCCTCCTTCAGAGAATATCAACCAATCATATTACTACCGTGTCAGAGTGACTCCTGCCTCAGAGAATATCAACCAATCATATTATTACTGTGTCAGAGTGACTCCTCCTTCAGAGAATATCAACCAATCATATTATTACTGTGTCAGAGTGACTCCTCCTTCAGAGAATATCAACCAATCATATTATTACTGTGTCAGAGTGACTCCTCCTTCAGAGAATATCAACCAATCATATTATTACTGTGTCAGAGTGACTCCTCCTTCAGAGAATATCAACCAATCATATTACTACTGTGTCAGAGTGACTCCTGCCTCAGAGTTCAACGGGTTCAGAAAGCCTCTACAGTTGTGTGTGATGCACTGGTGTTTATGTGGTCATTCGCAGTGGAGGAAAAAAATATCCTTTCGCTTCTAACTTCAATATGTTCTTTAAATAAGACCTAGACCACTTTTAACAGGACATTACTCAACACTAGTGAGACGCCTACGGTAGGACTACTGTATATGGAAAAATATGACCTGACTTTCCGCCAATAATTACATACCGAGGATTGGAGGATTCTAAATTAAAACACAAAAGCCACTTCAAAAGCCACTTCCCGGCCGGCCACGGGTATTGAACCTGCAACTGTAGTAACGCATTTTGCAAAGCCCCCATCAACTCTGGAGCCCCCATCCACTCTGGAGCCCCCATCCACTCTGGAGCCCCCATCAACTCTGGAGCCCCCATCAACTCTGGAGCCTCCATCAACTCCGGAAGCCCCCATCAACTCTGGAGCCCCCATCAACTCTGGAGCCCCCATCCCCTCCGGAGCCCCCATCCACTCTGGAGCCCCCATCCACTCTGGAGCCCCCATCAACTCTGGAGCCCCCATCCACTCTGGAGCCCCCATCAACTCTGGAGCCCCCATCCACTCTGGAGCCCCCATCCACTCTGGAGCCCCCATCAACTCCGGAAGCCCCCATCCACTCTGGAGCCCCCATCCACTCTGGAGCCCCCATCAACTCTGGAGCCCCCATCCAAATCTGGAGCCCCCAACACTGTACATGGTGTCCAGGTCAGGATAACCAAAACATATATTTATTAAAGGAAGAATGTTGCTAATTATATATTTTGATTCAAAGCCATGAATGAATGAGTCACAGCTTTATGTAGGTGTCGTTTTATGACTGGCATCAACTGGATAATATATAACAATTTTTTTTGGAGGTTATTTCATTTTCAAAAAATAAAATAAAAACGAAAAGAGAGTGATTGTAATGTGAACAAAGTCAGAAATAATATTTGTAAAGGCCAAAATATTTATTTCTCTTTTTAGAAGGAAAGAAAAGCTGGGCCAATTGTGCCGCTCCAATAAAGGCCAAAATATAGCCCTGTGAATAGCCGTAATGGCGCTGTACAACGTGACCGTGTGTTTGAAAGAGTATTTTCCAGTAAGCAACAATTTGTATCCCACATTACGGAAAAAAATAGCACCCCCCCCGGGAATCTTCATCCCATTTCCCCTCAATACCTCTTAAGCCATGTAGGGAGCTGCCTTGTAGGGAGCTGCCTTGATTTCTGAAAGGCCATTTTAGCTGCTGGGAACCTGCTGTGTGGGTTGGGCTCTGGAAGGACGTAGCACATAGCAACACAAGCTCTCAAATAAATACATCTGCATCCCAAATGCTCCCCCAGTATGGTGCACTATGGGCCCAGGTAAAACTAACCCAAACCCCTTGCATATTGATTATACTGCCGGTACACCTTTCATTTAGCCTCGTTATTATTATTTTATTGTGTTACTATTTATTTAGGACATTTTTCTTACTTACTTTTAAAAAACTGTTGCATTGTTGGTTAAGGGCCTCGTAAGTAAGCATTTCCCGGTAGGGTCTACACCTATTGTAACAATGGATTTGATTTGGGACAAAGACACGGTCTGGTTGAAGGAGGCGGCATTGACACATTGAAATGCGATCTCATTTCGACAAGAGAAGAAAGTATTTGGAGAATGGGACAATGTTTCACACTCTTTCTCTTTCTCTCTCTCTCTCTCTCTCTCCCTCTCTATCACACTATCTCTCTCTCTCCCTCTCTCACACACTCTCTCTCTCTATCACACTATCTCGCTCTCTCTCCCTCTCTCTCACACTCTCTATCTCTCTCTCTCTCTCTCTCTCTCTCTCTCTCACTCTCTCTCTCTCTCTCTCTATCACACTATCTCTCTCTCTCCCTCTCTCTCTCTCTCTCTCTCTCCTCTCTCTCTCCCTCTCTCTCACTCTCTCTCTCTCTCTCTCTCTCTCTCTCTCTCTCTTTCTCTCTCTCTTTCTCTTTCTCAATCTTCTCCCTCCATCTCTCTCTCTCTCTTTCTGTCTCTCTGCTCCTTCTCTGTCTCTCTTTCTTCATCTCTCTTTCTTTCTCCTCCCTCCGTCTCTCTCTCCCGCTCTCTTCTCTCCTTTTTTTCTCCTGTCTCTCTCACTAAATTTCCTTAATCCCCACACAAATCCGCTGTGCTCTGAGGACGAGCTCCAAGGGCACAGTCGTGTTACCGTCAGAAACAAGCCAATTCAATTGCCTTAGGAGAAAGAGCTGTGAGGGCAGCCACGGAGGATTGTTTCATACATAAATGTTTCATAATGGAAAACACACAACGATTGATCTCTTCTGACACCGTATCACATACGCCCCTGTCTCTGGGGTTGTTGAGGCAGCGATATACTTAGACTGCTTTATTGATGACTAGTAGGACATATCTAGGCTTGATTGTTAGGCCCTTTGGATAAAAGTATCTGATAAATGGCATGTATTTTTATATTTTACATCACACACACACACAGACACACACACACAACTACCACCCCGTCCACACACACACACACACACACACACACACACACACACACACACACACACACACACACACACACACACACACACACACACACACACACACACACACACACACACACACACACACACACACACACACACACACACTACCACTCTGGGTCCTGTCTCCTCCAGTATAATCTCTGCTCAGCCTGGATGTCCTGTTGAGAGGCCACATCTCCATGACAGAAGCCCAGCCAAGGCAGTGTGAGCTGGGACCGGCAGGGAGGATGAGGTGGGGGGGGGGGTGAAGATGACATTGAACCCTGCAGTGCACTCCAGTATATGATTCTTGGAAACCATCAGTCCTTGTTGCAGAAGTCATCTTGTAAAATGTCTATGGGAATGCTACCAAATGGCACCCTATCGGCAGTTTAGTTCACTACTTCGGACCAAAGCCTCATGGGGCCTTTGTCAAAAGTAGTGCACTATGTAGGGAATTTGGGATGATTGCACTGTTGTCATGCAGCTCTCAAACGAGGCTCTTCAAACCTCTACAGTTGGGATGAATCCACTGTTGTCATGGAGCTCTCAAACCATGCTCCTCCAACCTCTACAGTTGGGATGAATCCCCTGTTGTCATGGAGCTCTCAAACCATGCTCCTCCAACCTCTACAGTTGGGATGAATCCCCTGTTGTCATGGAGCTCTCAATCCAGGCTCCTCCAATCTCTACAGTTGGGATGAAGCCCCTGTTGTCATGGAGCTCTCAAACCAGGCTCCTCAAACTTCTACAGTTGGGATGAATCCCCTGTTGTCATGGAGCTCTCAAACCAGGCTCCTCAAACTTCTACAGTTGGGATGAATCCCCTGTTGTCATGGAGCTCTCAAACCAGGCTCCTCAAACTTCTACAGTTGGGATGAATCCCCTGTTGTCATGGAGCTCTCAAACCAGGCTCCTCAAACTTCTACAGTTGGGATGAATCCCCTGTTGTCATGGAGCTCTCAAACCAGGCTCCTCAAACTTCTACAGTTGGGATGAATCCCCTGTTGTCATGGAGCTCTCAAACCAGGCTCCTCAAACTTCTACAGTTGGGATGAATCCCCTGTTGTCATGGAGCTCTCAAACCAGGCTCCTCAAATACAGTTGGGATGAATCCCCTGTTGTCATGGAGCTCTCAAACCAGGCTCCTCAAACTTCTACAGTTGGGATGAATCCCCTGTTGTCATGGAGCTCTCAAACCAGGCTCCTCAAACTTCTACAGTTGGGATGAATCCCCTGTTGTTGGGATGAATCCCCTGTTGTTGGGATGAATCCCCTGTTGTTGGGATGAATCCCCTGTTGTTGGGATGAATCCCCTGTTGTTGGGATGAATCCCAGGCTCCTCAAACTTCTACAGTTGGGATGAATCCCCTGTTGTTGGGATGAATCCCCTGTTGTTGGGATGAATCCCCTGTTGTTGGGATGAATCCCCTGTTGTTGGGATGAATCCCATTTGAAGCTTTTTAACTTTCGCTCATCTGTATGTCTTTTTAAATGTCAGATCTTTTAGAGATCCATCCATTGAGTGAACGCCGAAGAGGCGACACCGGGATGTTTGCCTTCTAGGCAGAGTTCCTCTGTCCAGTGTCTGTGTTCTTTTGCCCATCTTAATCTTTTATTTTAATTGGCCAGTCTGAGACATGGCTTTTTCTTTGCAACTCTGTCTGGAAGACCAGCATCCCAGTGACGCCTTAAAAAAGCTGCCAGTTGAGGACTTGTGAGGCATCTGTCTCTAAAACTAGACACTCTAATGTACTTGTCCTCTTGCTCAGTGTTGCACAAGGGCCTCCCACTCCTCTTTCTATTCTGGTTAGAGCCAGTTTGCACTGTTCTGTGAAGGGAGTAATACACAGCGTTGTACGATATTTTCAGTTCATTGAATGTATTAGATTTAATTTCTCAGAACAAGAATAGACTGATGAGTTTCAGAAGAAAGGTATTTGTTTCTGGCCATTTTGAGCCTGTAATCGAACGCATAAATGCTGATGCTCCAGATACTCAACTGGTCTAAAGCCTGACAGTTTTATTGCTTCTTTAATCAGGACAACAGTTTTCAGCTGTGCTAACATAATTGCGAAAGGGTTTTCGATTGATCAGTTAGCTTTTTAAAATGATAAACTTGGATTAGCTAACACAACGTGCCATTGGAACACAGTAGTGATGGTTGCTGATAATGGGCCTCTTGACATTTACATTACATTTAACATTTTAGGCATTTAGCAGACGCTCTTATCCAGAGCGACTTACAAATTGGTGCTTTCACCTTATGACATCCAGTGGAACAGCCACTTTACAATAGTGCATCTAGGTCTTTTAAGGGGGGTGAGAAGGATTACTTTATCCTATCCTAGGTATTCCTTAAAGAGGTGGGGTTTCAGGTGTCTCCGGAAGGTGGTGATTGACGTGAGGGAGTTTGTTCCACCATTGGGGGCCAGAGCAGCGAACAGTTTTGACTGGGCTGAGCGGGAACTGTACTTCCTCAGTGGTAGGGAGGCGAGCAGGCCAGAGGTGGATGAACGCAGTGCCCTTGTTTGGGTGTAGGGCCTGATCAGAGCCTGGAGGTACTGAGGTGCCGTTCCCCTCACAGCTCAAAGGCAAGCACCATGGTCTTGTAGCGGATGCGAGCTTCAACTGGAAGCCAGTGGAGAGAGCGGAGGAGCCGGGTGACGTGAGAGAACTTGGGAAGGTTGAACACCAGACGGGCTTTCTGGATGAGTTGTAGGGTTTAATGGCACAGGCAGGGAGCCCAGCCAACAGAGAGTTGCAGTAATCCAGACGGGAGATGACAAGTGCCTGGATCAGGATCTGCGCCGCTTCCTGTGTGAGGCAGGGTCGTACTCTGCGGATGTTGTAGAGTATGAACCTACAGGAACGGGCCACCGCCTTGATGTTATTTGAGAACGACAGGGTGTTGTCCAGGATCACGCCAAGGTTCTTAGCGCTCTGGGACGAGGACACAATGGAGTTGTCAACCGTGATGGCGAGATCATGGAACGGGCAGTCCTTCCCCGGGAGGAAGAGCAGCTCCGTCTTGCCGAGGTTCAGCTTGAGGTGATGATCCGTCATCCACACTGATATGTCTGCCAGACATGCAGAGATGCGATTCGCCACCTGGTCGTCAGAAGGGGGAAAGGAGAAGATTAATTGTGTGTCGTCTGCATAGCAATGATAGGAGAGACCATGTGAGGTTATGACAGAGCCAAGTGACTTGGTGTATAGCGAGAATAGGAGAGGGCCTAGAACAGAGCCCTGGGGGACACCAGTGGTGAGAGCACGTGGTGAGGAGACGGATTCTCGCCACGCCACCTGTTAGGAGCGACCTGTCAGGTAGGACGCAATACCAGAGATGTAACTCGGAGAGGGTGGAGAGGAGGATCTGATGGTTCACAGTATCGAAGGCAGCCAATAGGTCTAGAAGGATGAGAGCAGAGGAGAGAGAGTTAGCTTTAGCAGTGCGGACTCCGTGATACAGAGAAGAGCAGTCTCAGTTGAATGACTAGTCTTGAAACCTGACTGATTTGGATCAAGAAGGTCATTCTGAGAGAGATAGCGGGAGAGCTGGCCAAGGACGGCACGTTCAAGAGTTTTGGAGAGAAAAGAAAGAAGGGATACTGGTCTGTAGTTGTTGACATCGTAGGGATTGAGTGTAGGTTTTTTCAGAAGGGGTGGCTCTCTTGAAGACGGGAATGGTCAGGGATGAGTTGATGAGCGAGGTGAGGTAAGGGAGAAGGTCACGGAGATGGTCTGGAGAAGAGAGGAGGGGATAGCGTCAAGCGGGCAGGTTGTTGGGCGGCCGGCCGTCACAAGACGCAGATGTCATCTGGAGAGTAGAGGGGAGAAAGAGGTCAGAGCACAGGGTAGGGCAGTGTGAGCAGAACAGCGGTGTCGTTTGACTTAGCAAACGAGGATCGGATCGACCTTCTTTTCAAAATGGTTGGAAGTCATCTGCAGAGAGGGAGGAGGGGGAGGAGGATTCAAGAGGGAGGAGAAGGTGGCAAAGAGCTTCCTAGGGTTAGAGGCAGATGCTTGGAATTTAGAGTGGTAGAAAGTGGCTTTAGCAGCAGAGACAGAGGAGGAAAATGTAGAGAGGAGGGAGTGAAAGGATGCCAGGTCCGCAGGGAGGCGAGTTTTCCTCCATTTCCGCTCGGCTGCCCGGAGCCCTGTTCTGTGAGCTCGCAATGAGTCGTCGAGCCACGGAGCGGGAGGGGAGGACCGAGCCGGCCTGGAGGATAGGGGACATAGAGAGTCAAAGGATGCAGAAAGGGAGGAGAGGAGGGTTGAGGAGGCAGAATCAGGAGATAGGTTGAGAAGGTTTGAGCAGAGGGAAGAGATGATAGGATGGAAGAGGAGAGAGTAGCGGGGGGAGAGAGAGCGAAGGTTGGGACGGCGCGATACCATCCGAGTAGGGGCAGTGTGGGAAGTGTTGGATGAGAGCGAGAGGGAAAAGGATACAAGGTAGTGGTCGGAGACTTGGAGGGGAGTTGCAATGAGGTTAGTGGAGGAACAGCATCTAGTAAAGATGAAGCGTATTGCCTGCCTTGTGAGTAGGGGGGAAGGTGAGAGGGTGAGGTCAAAAGAGGAGAGGAGTGGAAAGAAGGAGGCAGAGAGGAATGAGTCAAAGGTCGTGGGGAGGTTAAAGTCGCCCAGAACTGTGAGAGGTGAGCCGTCCTCAGGAAAGGAGCTTATCAAGGCATCAAGCTCATTGATGAACTCTCCGAGGGAACCTGGAGGGCGATAAATGATAAGGATGTTAAGCTTGAAAGGGCTGGTAACTGTGACAGCATGGAATTCAAAGGAGGCGATAGACAGATGGGTAAGAGAAAGAGAGAATGACCACTTGGGAGAGATGAGGATCCCGGTGCCACCACCCCGCTGACCAGAAGCTCTCGGGGTGTGCGAGAGCACGTGGGCGGACGAAGAGAGAGCAGTAGGAGTAGCGGTGTTGTCTGTGGTGATCCATGTTTCCGTCAGAGCCAAGAAGTCGAGGGACTGGAGGGAGGCATAGGCTGAGATGAACTCTGCCTTGTTGGCCGCAGATCGGCAGTTCCAGAGGCTACCGGAGACCTGGAACTCCACGTGGGTCGTGCGCGCTGGGACCACCAGATTAGGTGGCCGCGCCATGCTGGAGCGTTTGTATGGTCTGTGCAGAGAGGAGAGAACAGGGATAGACAGACACATAGTTGACAGGCTAGAGAAGAGGCTACGCTAATGCAGAGGAGATTGGAATGACAAGTGGACTACACGTCTCGAATGTTCAGAAAGTTAAGCTTACGTAGCAAGAATCTAATTGACTAAAATGATTAAAATGATACAGTACTGCTGAGGTAGGCTAGCTGCGTTGTTGACACTACCCTAATCAAGTCGTTCCGTTGAGTGTGAAGTTTCTACAATGCTGCTTTTCGGGGCTCGCTGGCTAGCTAGCAGTGTTGGTTACGTTACGTTGCGTTAGGAGAACGACAATGGCTGGCTAGCTAACCTAGAAAATCGCTCTAGACTACACAATTATCTTTGAAACAAAGACGGCTATGTAGCTAGCCATGTAGAGCTACGATCAAACAAAACATGGGACTGGAATGAAATTAAATGAAAATATGATACTACCTGTGGAGGAAGAATACCGGAATGCGAAAGTTCTATTCAGTAGACGTTGGCTGGCTATTGGCTAGCTAGTGTCTCCTACGTTAAGGACGACAAAATAGCTGGCTAGCTAACCAGGTAAATTAAGATAATCACTCTAAGACTACACACTCTAACTACACAATTATCTTGGATACGAAGACAGCAAAGACAACTATGTAGCTGGCTAAAACTACAATAATCAAGTCGTTCAGTTGGTGTGATAGTTACTACAGTGCTAAGTAGCCGGTGAATATGCTAGCTGGCTAGCTGCTAGGCAGCTAGGAGGACGACGAAATACGATAATAACTCAATTATCACTCTAAGACTCCACACTCTAAACTACACAATTATCTTGGATACGAAGACAGCAAAGACAACTATGTAGCTAGCTAACACTACACTAATCAAGTCGTTCAGTTGAGTGTGATAGTTACTACAGTGCTACGGTAGACGTTGAACGTGTTGGGCAGATAGGAGACGACGAAATACGATAATTACGCAATTATCTTTGATCTGACTATGTAGCTAGCTAAGAAGAAATTGCTAAGATTAGACAAATCAGACCGTTGTACTATAATGAAATGTAATGAAAAAGTTATACAACCTGCAGACCGAAGCGCGGATGCGACCGGCTCGCTCCAACCCGGAAGAACGCCTTTGTAGATATTCCATAAAAAATCAGCTGTTACCAGCTACAATAGTCATTTACAACATGAACAATGTCTACACTGTATTTCTGATCAATTTGTTTTGATTTTAATGGACAAAAAATGTGCTTTTCTATCAAAATCAAGGACATTTCTAAGTGACCACAAACTTTTGAACGTTAGAGTATATGTAGTTTCGCCGGCATTAAGTTTTAAATCAACAAGGGCATTCTCTAACCTAACTAAATCAGATTGCAGCTAATAGCAGGAAGTACCAGGATGTAACATGGCTATATACAGGAAGTACCAGGATGTAACATGACTGTATACAGGAAGTACCAGGATGTAACATGACTGTATACAGGAAGTACCAGGATGTAACATGGCTATATACAGGAAGTACCAGGTAATAGAGACATAGCTTGGTCAATAGCTGGTGCAATTTATAATTAGGTCTGCATACAGATGATTATTACAGGATGTAACATGACTGTATACAGGAAGTACCAGGATGTAACATGGCTATAAACAGGAAGTACCAGGTAATAGAGACATAGCTTGGTCAATAGCTGGTGCAATGGCTTACATAACCGTATCGTCTGCATACAGATGATTATTACAGGATGTAACATGGCTATATACAGGAAGTACCAGGATGTAACATGGCATTGAAGTACCAGGTAATAGAGACATAGCTTGTCAATAGCTGGTGCAATGGCTTACATAACCCTGCATACAGATGATTATTACAGGATGTAACATGGCTATATACAGGAAGTACCAGGTAATAACATGGCTATATACAGGAAGTACCAGGTAATAGAGACATAGCTTGGTCAATAGCTGGTGCAATGGCTTACATAACCGTATCGTCTGCATACAGATGATTATTACAGGATGTAACATGACTGTATACAGGAAGTACCAGGATGTAACTTGGCTATATACAGGAAGTACCAGGATGTAACATGACTGTATACAGGAAGTACCAGGATGTAACATGGCTATATACAGGAAGTACCAGGATGTAACATGGCTATATACAGGAAGTACCAGGATGTAACATGGCTATATACAGGAAGTACCAGGATGTAACATGGCTATATTCAGGAAGTACCAGGATGTAACATGACTGTATACAGGAAGTACCAGGTAATAGAGACATAGCTTGGTCAATAGCTGGTGCAATGGCTTACATAACCGTATCGTCTGCATCCAGATGATTATTACAGGATGTAACATGGCTATATACAGGAAGTACCAGGTAATAACATGGCTATATACAGGAAGTACCAGGATGTAACATGGCTATATACAGGAAGTACCAGGATGTAACATGACTGTATACAGGAAGTACCAGGATGTAACATGGCTATAAACAGGAAGTACCAGGATGTAACATGGCTATATACAGGAAGTACCAGGATGTAACATGACTGTATACAGGAAGTACCAGGATGTAACATGGCTATATACAGGAAGTACCAGGATGTAACACACAGACCAATATTATTTATATTAGGTGTAAAAAAAAGAGCAGGTCTCAAAGTCAATCCCTGAGGTACACCCTTCATAATATCCAGGAAACTAGACTTGATGCCTTCAGAAAGCACACATTGTGTCCTGTCTGTTAAATTGTTTCTTAAACCCACTGGATAATATATATGAAATATAATATTATATAATAAAGACAATTTCAGACCGTATTTTGAATGAATAGGGAATGGTCAATGTTTTTTTTAATGATCTAGGTTATTTGGTATATCATCCATAAAGTGGCTGAAACAGTTCTATGTCCAAATTTAAAACCAGATTGGTCAATATTAACAATAGAGTGAGATGTTATTATCTGGGAGTTGGTCAGAGATTCTAATACCTAGGCTAGGCAAGATGACTTGGGGAATGGGGGAGGCAGAAACCCTGTGTATTCTGGACCAGGATCAGTCAATATGCGGAGGGAGAAACCCTGTGTATTCTGGACCAGGATCAGGTATCAGTCAATATGGGGAAGGAGAAACCCTGTGTATTCTGGACCAGGATCAGGTATCAGTCAATATGGGGAAGGAGAAACCCTGTGTATTCTGGACCAGGATCAGGTATCAGTCAATATGAGGAGGGAGAAACCCTGTGTATTCTGAACCAGGATCAGGTATCAGTCAATATGGGGAGAGAGAAACCCTGTGTATTCTGGACCAGGATCAGTCAATATGGGAGGGAGAAACCATGTGTATTCTGAACCAGGATCAGGTATCGGTCAATATGGGGAGGGATAAACCCTGTGTATTCTGAACAGGGATCAGTCAAAATGCGGAGGGAGAAACCCTGTGTATTCTGAACCAGGATCAGTCAATATGGGGAGGGATAAACCCTGTGTATTCTGGACCAGGATCAGTCAATATGGGAGGGAGAAACCCTGGGTATTCTGGACCAGGATCAGTCAATATGGGGAGGGAGAAACCCTGTGTATTCTGGACCAGGATCAGTCAATTATGAGGAGGGAGAAACCCTGTGTATTCTGGACCAGGATCAGTCAATATGAGGAGGGAGAAACCCTGTGTATTCTGAACCAGGATCAGTCAATATGGGAGGGAGAAACCCTGTGTATTCTGGACCAGGATCAGTCAATATGGGGAGGGAGAAACCACTCTGACATGTTACCATGGTAACCCCATTACTACCAGACAGGAAGGTATGACCACTCTGACATTTTACCATGGTAACCCCATTACCACAAGACAGGAAGGTATGACCACTCTGACATGTTACCATGGTAACCCCTTTACCACAAGACAGGAAGGTATGACCACTCTGACATGTTACCATGGTAA
>NW_027040190.1:60000-105000 GCF_034236695.1 Oncorhynchus nerka | reverse complement strand
TAACCCTAGTTAGTGATACAGTTTAACCCTAGTTAGTGATACAGTTTAACCCTAGTTAGTGATACAGTAGAACCCTAGTTAGTGATACATGTGAACCATAGTTAGTGATACAGTTTAACCCTAGTTAGTGATACAGTTTAACCCTAGTTAGTGATACATGTGAACCATAGTTAGTGATACAGTTTAAACCTAGTTAGTGATACAGTTTAACCCTAGTTAGTGATACAGTTTAACCCTAGTTAGTGATACAGTTTAACCCTAGTTAGTGATACAGTAGAACCCTTGTTAGTGATACAGTTTAACCCTAGTTAGTGATACAGTTTAACCCTAGTTAGTGATACATGTGAACCCTAGTTAGTGATACAGTTTAACCCTAGTTAGTGATACAGTTTAACCCTAGTTAGTGATACAGTTTAACCCTAGTTAGTGATACAGTTTAACCCTAGTTAGTGATACATGTGAACCCTAGTTAGTGATACAGTTTAACCCTAGTTAGTGATACAGTTTAACCCTAGTTAGTGATACATGTGAACCATAGTTAGTTATACAGTTTAACCCTAGTTAGTGATACAGTTTAACCCTAGTTAGTGATACAGTTTAACCCTAGTTAGTGATACAGTAGAACCCTAGTTAGTGATACATGTGAACCATAGTTAGTGATACAGTTTAACCCTAGTTAGTGATACAGTTTAACCCTAGTTAGTGATACATGTGAACCATAGTTAGGGATACAGTTTAACCCTAGTTAGTGATACAGTTTAACCCTAGTTAGTGATACAGTTTAACCCTAGTTAGTGATACAGTTTAACCCTAGTTAGTGATACAGTAGAACCCTTGTTAGTGATACAGTTTAACCCTAGTTAGTGATACATGTGAACCCTAGTTAGTGATACAGTTTAACCCTAGTTAGTGATACAGTTTAACCCTAGTTAGTGATACAGTTTAACCCTAGTTAGTGATACAGTAGAACCCTTGTTAGTGATACAGTTTAACCCTAGTTAGTGATACAGTTTAACCCTAGTTAGTGATACATGTGAACCCTAGTTAGTGATACAGTTTAACCCTAGTTAGTGATACAGTTTAACCCTTGTTAGTGATATAGTAGAACCATAGTTAGTGATACAGTTTAACCCTAGTTAGTGATACAGTAGAACCCTTGTTAGTGATATAGTAGAACCCTAGTTAGTGATACGCTGCTGTTAGACATGGTGTGAACAGACTATGTCTCTCTTCATATGTATCCCTCAATATGGTTCTATATGGAGCCTCAAAGCACCGTTAGTTTGAAGTGTGAAGCTTAGCAGGTTAATGGCCCTTGAGGTTATTTCAGGCTTCGCTTTGCTTGCTTTTCATCCCATAAACTCGGTTTAAACTATGTTTATTGTTTAAACTCTTTCTATTGCCAAGATGGAGTCAAAATAATTGTTTGGTTACTCCAGAGACTCAAAGCTGCTCAGATCAGATTTATCAGAGACAGGACATCGACTCAGTAGTGGTACTTCCTGTATATAGCCATGTTATTACCTGGTACTCCCTGTATATAGCCATGTTATTACCTGGTATTTCCTCTATATAGCCATGTTATTACTGGTACTTCCTGTATATAGCCATGTTATTACCTGGTACTTCCTGTATATAGTCCTGTTATTACCTGGTACTTCCTGTATATAGTCCTGTTATTACCTGGTACTTCCTGTATATAGTCCTGTTATTACCTGGTACTTCCTGTATATAGTCCTGTTATTACCTGGTACTTCCTGTACATAGCCATGTTATTACCTGGTACTTCCTGTATATAGCCATGTTATTACCTGGTACTTCCTGTATATAGCCATGTTATTACCTGGTACTTCCTGTATATAGTCCTGTTATTACCTGGTACTTCCTGTATATAGTCCTGTTATTACCTGGTACTTCCTGTATATAGTCATGTTATTACCTCTACTTCCTGTATATAGCCATGTTATTACCTCTACTTCCTGTATATAGCCATGTTATTACCTCTACTTCCTGTATATAGCCATGTTATTACCTCTACTTCCTGTATATAGCCATGTTATTACCTCTACTTCCTGTATATAGCCATGTTATTACCTGGTACTTCCTGTATATAGCCATGTTATTACCTCTACTTCCTGTATATAGCCATGTTATTACCTCTACTTCCTGTATATAGCCATGTTATTACCTGGTACTCCCTGTATATAGCCATGTTATTACCTGGTACTTCCTGTATATAGGCATGTTATTACCTGGTACTTCCTGTATATAGCCATGTTATTACCTGGTACTTCCTGTATACAGTCATGTTACATCCTGGTACTTCCTGTATATAGCCATGTTATTACCTGGTACTTCCTGTATACAGTCATGTTACATCCTGGTACTTCCTGTATATAGCCATGTTATTACCTGGTACTTCTTAAATATTTGACAGAGAGAGAAAGACAGGGACCGGGACAGAGACAGAGGCAGAGAGAGAGAGAGAGAGAGAGACAGATTGAGAGAGAGAGAGACAGGGACAGGGACAGAGACAGAGACAGAGACAGAGACAGAGACAGAGACAGAGAGAGAGAGACAGAGACAGAGACAGAGAGAGAGAGACAGAGACCGAGACAGAGACAGAGACAGAGAGAGAGAGAGCGGTTAGATCTCGGAGACTGAAGGGAAAGTGGCTATTAACCTCCCATATATTTACACTAATAGTGAAAGGAAACAATTGACATTTTGAACGTGTCGTTGTGTTTCCTTATCAACACCGCGTCTCCAGGGACGATGTTGTCTTCTTCACTACCCGGACAGAGACAATCACTACATCTGTTTTCCGCGAGGAGGTTGAATGGAGACGAATGTTTCCATTAGCACGATAGCAGGAAGGTATTGGTCTCTCCGGGGGCTAGGTGGAGGGGGGGGGGGGGGGTCTGCTGTTGCTGTTTTGAAGGCCAGTTTAGCCCTAAGTCTTCGTCGATCTTGGCCTATCGATCTTGGCCTATCAAAAGGTCAGCATGAGAGTCAATATGTGTGATCATGACTGTGTCAATCAACTCCATCACATTCAGTCAGTCGCATTGAATGAGTGAAACAACGTGGAGATATCTTCAATACCACAATCTACACCCTGAAACAACGTGGAGATATCTTCAATACCACAATCTACACCCTGAAACAACATGGAGTTATCTTCAATACCACAATCTACACCCTGAAACAACGTGGAGATATCTTCAATACCACAATCTACACCCTGAAACAAAGTGGAGTTATCTTCAATACCACAATCTACACCCTGAAACAACGTGGAGATATCTTCAATACCACAATCTACACCCTGAAACAACGTGGAGATATCTTCAATACCACAATCTACACCCTGAAACAACGTGGAGATATCTTCAATACCACAATCTACACCCTGAAACAAGGGAAGGGTGTTTTGTTCTTGTCTTGAGGACACATCCCAACATGACACCCTATTCCCTATATAGTGCAGTTTGGGAAATGGACCTTGCCTCCTCGAGTGCATCTCAACAGCATCAGCACATTCACTGTGTCTGCTGTTCTCTCTGTTCCCTAAACATGACACAATGCAGCACCGCTGGCTGGCTGACTCACTGGCTGGTAGGAGACTGCAGAGCCTCATCCCTCCTCTCCCTCCTCTACTCCATCCCTCCTCTGCACCTCTCCTCCATCTCTCCTCTCCTCCATCCCTCCTGTCCTCCATCTCTCCTCTCCCTCCTCTCCTCCATCCCCCTCTCCACCTCTCCTCCATCCCTCCTCTCCCTCCTCTCCTCCACCCCTCCTCTCCTCCATCCCTCCTCTCCTCTTCTCCTCCATCCTTCCTCTCCTCCAGCCCTCCTCTCCTCCATCCCTCCTCTCCACCTCTCTGCCAGCCCTCCTCTCCTCCATCCCTCCTCTCCTCTAGCCCTCCTCTCCACCTCTCCACCAGCCCTCCTCTCTCCATCCCCCCTCTCCTCTTCTCCTCCATCCCTCCTCTCCTCCATCCCTCCTCTCCTCTTCTCCTCCATCCTTCCTCTCCTCCAGCCCTCCTCTCCTCCATCCCTCCTCTCCACCTCTCCCCCATCCCTCCTCTCCCTCCTCTCCTCCATCCCTCCTCTCCACCTCTCCGCCATCCCTCCTCTCCCTCCTCTCCTCCATCCCTCCTCTCCCTCCTCTCCTCCATCCCTCCTCTCCCTCCTCTCCTCCTACCCTCCTCTCCCTCCTCTCCTCCATCTCTCATCTCCCTCCTCTCCACATCTCCTCCATGCCTCCTCTCCCTCCTCTCCTCCACCCCACCTCGCCTCCATCCCCCTCTCCACCTCTACTCCACCCCTCCTCTCCCTCCTCTCCTCCACCCCTCCTCTCCTCAATCCCTCCTCTCCTCCAGACCTCCTCTCCTCCATCCCTCCTCTCCTCTCCTCTTCTCCTCCATCCCTCCTCTCCTTCTGTCCTCCAGGCCTCCTCTCCTCCATCACTCCTCTCCTCTTCTCCTCCATCCTTCCTCTCCTCCATCCCTTCTCTTCTCTTCTCCTCCATCCCTCCTCTCCTCCAGCCCTCCTCTCCTCCTCGCCCTCCTCACCTCCTCTCCTCCATCCCTCCTCTCCTCTTCTCCTTCATCCCTCCTCTCCTCCTCTCCCTCCTCTCCTCCTCTTCTTCATCCCTCCTCTCCTCCATCCATCCTCTCCTCCATCCCTCCTCCCCTCCTCCTTCCCCCTCTCCTCCTCTTCTCCATCCCTCCTCTCCCTCCTCTCCTCCTCTTCTCCATCCCTCCTCTCCTCCATCCATCCTCTCCTCCATCCCTCCTCTCCTCCTCTCCTCCTCTTCTCCATCCCTCCTCTCCCTCCTCTCCTCCTCTTCTCCATCCCTCCTCTCCTCCATCCATCCTCTCCTCCCTCCTCTCCTCCTCTCCCTCCTCTCCTCCTCTCCCTCCTCTCCTCCTCTCCTCCATCCCTCCTCTCCTCCTCTCCCTCCTCTCCTCCTCTTCTCCATCCCTCCTCTCTTCCATCCATCCTCTCCTCTTGCAACTGCAGCTTCCATCCCTTTCCTCCCACAAACTGTCTGAGCTGCAGCTTCCATCCCTCCTCTTTTCATACTCACTCCAACCAGCCAGCCAACCAGCCAGCCAGCCAAACAGCCAACCAACCAGCCACAACAAGATACCCACCCTACTACCTACACTGCATCCCTGCCAAACTGCACCTGGATAGATGTAATCTATCCACCCCCACTTAACCCTCAAACGGATCCCCAGCCTCCTACAACTTGTTCCACTGTTACCAGCCTCTCAAACCCCCAGCCTCCTCCACCTTGTTCCCCTGTTACCAGCCTCTCCTACCCCCAGCCTCCTCCACCTTGTTCTCCTGTTACCAGCCTCTCCTACCCCCAGCCTCCTCCACCTTGTTCCCCAGTTCCCTGCCCCCCCCCCAGCCTCCTCCACCTTGTTACCCTCCCCTTCCCTACCTCTGCTGTCTCTCCTCCTCTTTTGACAAAGAGACAGGGAGACAGAGACACATAAAGACATAATGACAGAGAGACCGAGAGACAGACAGGGAGACAGACAGAGAGACAGAGGTAGTGAGACAGAGAGAGAGAGACAGACAGAGAGAGAGACACAGAGACAGAGACAGAGAGACTGAGAGAGAGAGAGAGGCAGAGAGAGAGAGAGAGAGAGAGAGAGAGAGAGAGAGAGAGAGAGAGAGAGAGAGACAGAGAGAGAGACAGAGAGACAGGGAGAGAGACACAGAGACAGAGACTGAGAGAGAGAGAGAGAGAGAGAGAGAGAGAGAGAGAGAGAGAGAGAGAGAGAGAGAGAGAGAGAGAGAGAGAGACAGAGACAGAGACAGAGAGAGATAGAGACAGAGACAGAGACACAGAGAGAGAGACAGAGAGACAGAGAGAGAGAGACAGAGAGACAGAGACAGAGAGACTGAGAGAGAGAGAGAGAGAGAGAGAGAGAGAGAGAGAGAGAGAGAGAGTGAGACAGAGATAGTGAGACAGAGATAGTGAGACAGAGAGAGAGGCAGTCATTTGGCGTCTCCACCCACTGACCAGACCACACCACTCCCTCTCTAGTCCCTTGGCTGTAAGGCTCTCCATCCCCATGGCGATTAGCTCCATCTGTGCTCCCACCAACCCAGCCCCAGTGGGACTGACACAGGAGCACCTCTCTCTCTCTCTCTCTCTCTCTCTCTCTCTCTCTCTCTCTCTCTCTCTGTCTCTCTCTGTATGTCTCTCTCTCTCTCTCTCTCTCTCTGTCTCTCTCTCTCTCTCTGTGTCTCTCTCTCTCTCTCTGTGTGTCTCTCTCTCTCTCTGTCTCTCTCTCTCTCTCTCTCTGTCTCTCTCTCTCTCTGTGTCTCTCTCTCTCTCTCTGTCTCTCTCTCTCTCTGTGTCTCTCTCCCTCCTCACTCAATCTTCCTCAGATGATATGGCATAAGTGTTTTCTGGGCTCCTCACTCTGTGAGTTTGGCTGGAGATGTGACGTTCTCCGTGAGGCTTCCAGAGTCTCTGTGTCACGTTCACACTGCTGGAACACGTTTGGGAATCCGTCTAAACCCCCGTCTCTGACAAACACAAGCTTAAAATGTTTCCAGGTCTCTGAAAGAGAATCTCCTCGTTCATTTACAGGAACGTCCATAATGCAGGAGAAGCCTGCCATTCAAATCTGTTCCCCGTTGTAATCAGTGTTGTTGTAGAACACATGACAATCCAGATGTAATTCCTCGGGAGCTGCAGCAGCCTTGGAGTGTCAGAGGAAATGTAGTAATTGATTCACTCCGTGGTGTTGATGCCTTCATCTGGTTGGCTATTCAGTCAATGACACCAGGGCAGGGACATGTGATACTGCATGTCCTGGTGTGACAGGCTTTTCTCAGAGCTGAATCTGTCTACCTTACCCTTCGACCATTTATCTCTTATCTCCACTGTGTTGTTGTATCTCCTGTGTGTTGGTGTACCTCTGTGTTGGTGTCTCTCCTCTCTGTGTTGGTGTCTCTCCTCTGTGTTGGTGTCTCTCCTCTGTGTTGGTGTCTCTCCTCTGTGTGTTGGTGTCTGTACTCTGTGTGTTGGTGTCTCTCCTCTGTGTGTTGGTGTCTCCTCTGTGTTGGTGTCTCTCCTCTGTGTTGGTGTCTCTCCTCTGTGTTGGTGTCTCTCCTCTGTGTGTTGGTGTCTCTCCTCTGTGTTGATGTCTCTCCTCTGTGTTGGTGTCTCTCCTCTGTGTGTTGTTGTCTCCTCTGTGTTGGTGTCTCTCTGTGTGTTAGTGTCTCTGCTCTGTGTGTTGGTGTCTCCTCTGTGTTGGTGTCTCTCCTCTGTGTGTTGGTGTCTCTCCTCTGTGTGTTGGTGTCTCCTCTGTGTTGGTGTCTCTCCTCTGTGTGTTGGTGTCTCCTCTGTGTTGGTGTCTCTCCTCTGTGTTGGTGTCTCTCCTCTGTGTTGGTGTCTCTCCTCTGTGTGTTGGTGTTCTCCTCTGTGTGTTGGTGTCTCCTCTGTGTTGGTGTCTCCTCTGTGTTGGTGTCTCTCCTCTGTGTTGGTGTCTCCTATGTGTTGGTGTCTCTCCTCTGTGTGTTGTTGTCTCCTCTGTGTGTTGGTGTCTCCTCTGTGTTGGTGTCTCTCCTCTGTGTTGGTGTCTCTCCTCTGTGTTGGTGTCTCTCCTCTGTGTGTTGGTGTTCTCCTCTGTGTGTTGGTGTCTCCTCTGTGTTGGTGTCTCTCCTCTGTGTTGGTGTCTCTCCTCTGTGTTGGTGTCTCCTCTGTGTTGGTGTCTCTCCTCTGTGTGTTGGTGTCTCCTCTGTGTTGGTGTCTCTCCTCTGTGTGTTGGTGTCTCCTCTGTGTTGGTGTCTCCTCTTTGTTGGTGTCTCTCCTCTGTGTTGGTGTCTCTCCTCTGTGTTGGTGTCTCCTCTGTGTTGGTGTCTCTCCTCTGTGTGTTGGTGTCTCTCCTCTGTGTGTTGGTAACTCCTCTGTGTTGGTGTCTCTCCTCTGTGTGTTGGTATCTCGCCTCTGTGTTGGTGTCTCCTCTGTGTTGGTGTCTCCTCTGTGTTGGTGTCTCTCCTCTGTGTGTTGGTGTCTGTCCTCTGTGTTGGTGTCTCTCTGTGTTGGTGTATCTCCTCTGTGTGTTGGTGTCTCCTCTGTGTTGGTGTCTCCTCTGTGTTGGTGTCTCCTCTGTGTTGGTGTCTCCTCTGTGTTGGTGTCTCTCTGTGTGTTGGTGTCTCTCCTCTGTGTTGGTGTCTCTCCTCTGTGTGTTGGTGTCTCTCCTCTGTGTGTTGGTGTCTCTCCTCTGTGTGTTGGTGTCTCTCCTCTGTGTTGGTGTCTCTCTGTGTGTTGGTGTCTCTCCTCTGTGTGTTGGTGTCTCTCCTCTGTGTGTTGGTGTCTCTCCTCTGTGTGTTGGTATCTCTCCTCTGTGTTGGTGTCTCCTCTGTGTTGGTGTCTCCTCTGTGTTGGTGTCTCTCCTCTGTGTGTTGGTGTCTCCTCTGTCTTGGTGTCTCTCCTCTGTGTGTTGGTATCTCTCCTCTGTGTTGGTGTCTCCTCTGTGTTGGTGTCTCCTCTGTGTTGGTGTCTCTCCTCTGTGTGTTGGTGTCTCCTCTGCGTTGGTGTCTGTCCTCTGTGTGTTGGTGTCTCTCCTCTGTGTTGGTGTCTCTCCTCTGTGTGTTGGTGTCTCCTCTGTGTTGGTGTCTCTCCTCTGTGTGTTGGTGTCTCCTCTGTGTGTTGGTGTTTCTCCTCTGTGTTGGTGTCTCCTCTGTGTGTTGGTGTCTCCTCTGTGTGTTGGTGTCTCTCCTCTGTGTGTTGGTGTCTCTCCTCTGTGTGTTGGTGTCTCTCCTCTGTGTGTTGGTATCTCTCCTCTGTGTTGGTGTCTCCTCTGTGTTGGTGTCTCCTCTGTGTTGGTGTCTCTCCTCTGTGTGTTGGTGTCTCCTCTGTGTTGGTGTCTCTCCTCTGTGTGTTGGAATCTCTCCTCTGTGTTGGTGTCTCCTCTGTGTTGGTGTCTCCTCTGTGTTGGTGTCTCTCCTCTGTGTGTTGGTGTCTGTCCTCTGTGTTGGTGTCTCTCTGTGTGTTGGTGTCTCTCCTCTGTGTGTTGGTGTCTCCTCTGTGTTGGTGTCTCCTCTGTGTTGGTGTCTCCTCTGTGTTGGTGTCTCTCTGTGTGTTGGTGTCTCTCCTCTGTGTTGGTGTCTCTCCTCTGTGTGTTGGTGTCTCTCCTCTGTGTGTTGGTGTCTCTCCTCTGTGTGTTGGTGTCTCTCCTCTGTGTTGGTGTCTGTCCTCTGTGTGTTGGTGTCTCTCCTCTGTGTTGGTGTCTCTCCTCTGTGTTGGTGTCTCCTCTGTGTAGGTGTCTCTCTGTGTGTTGGTGTTTCTCCTCTGTGTGTGTTGGTGTCTCCTCTGTGTTGGTGTCTCTCCTCTGTGTGTTGGTGTCTCCTCTGCGTTGGTGTCTGTCCTCTGTGTGTTGGTGTCTCTCCTCTGTGTTGGTGTCTCTCTGTGTGTTGGTGTCTCTCCTCTGTGTTGGTATCTCTCTGTGTGTTGGTGTCTCTCTGTGTGTTGGTGTCTCTCCTCTGTGTTGGTGTCTCTCCTCTGTGTTGGTGTCTCTCTGTGTGTTGGTGTCTCTCCTCTGTGTTGGTGTCTCTCCTCTGTGTTGGTGTCTCCTCTGTGTGTTGGTGTCTCTCCTCTGTGTTGGTGTCTCTCGGTGTGTTGGTGTCTCCTCTGTGTTGGTGTCTCTCTGTGTGTTGGTGTCTCTCCTCTGTGTTGGTGTCTCCTCTGTGTTGGTGTCTCTCCTCTGTGTTGGTGTCTCCTCTGTGTTGGTGTCTCTCTGTGTGTTGGTGTTTCTCCTCTCTGTGTTGGTGTTTCTACTCTGTGTGTTGGTGTCTCTCCTCTGTGTTGGTGTCTCTCTGTGTGTTGGTGTCTGTCCTCTGTGTTGGTGTCTCTCTGTGTGTTGGTGTTTCTCCTCTGTGTGTTGGTGTCTCTCCTCTGTGTGTTGGTGTCTCCTATTTGTTGGTGTCTCTCCTCTGTGTTGGTGTCTCCTCTGTGTTGGTGTCTCTCTGTGTGTTGGTGTCTCTCCTCTGTTTTGGTGTCTCTCTGTGTGTTGGTGTCTCTCTGTGTGTTGGTGTCTCCTCTGTGTTGGTGTCTGTCCTCTGTGTGTTGGTGTCTCTCCTCTGTATTGGTGTCTCTCCTCTGTGTTGGTGTCTCCTCTGTGTTGGTGTCTCTCTGTGTGTTGGTGTTTCTCCTCTGTGTGTTCGTGTCTCTCCTCTGTGTGTTGGTGTCTCCTCTGTTTTGGTGTCTGTCCCCTGTGTGTTGGTGTCTCTCCTCTGTGTTGGTGTCTCTCTGTGTGTTGGTGTCTCTCCTCTGTGTTGTTGTCTCTCTGTGTGTTGGTGTCTCTCTGTGTGTTGGTGTCTCTCCTCTGTGTTGGTGTCTCTCCTCTGTGTTGGTGTCTCCTCTGTGTTGGTGTCTCTCTGTGTGTTGGTGTTTCTCCTCTGTGTGTTGGTGTCTCTCCTCTGTGTGTTGGTGTCTCCTCTGTGTTGGTGTCTGTTCTCTGTGTGTTGGTGTCTCTCCTCTGTGTTGGTGTCTCTCTGTGTGTTGGTGTCTCCTCTGTGTTGGTGTCTGTCCTCTGTGTGTTGGTGTCTCTCCTCTGTGTGTTGGTGTCTCACCTCTGTGTGTTGGTGTCTCTCCTCTGTGTTGGTGTCTCTCCTCTGTGTTGGTGTCTCTCTGTGTGTTGGTGTCTCTCCTCTGTGTTGGTGTCTCTCCTCTGTGTTGGTGTCTCCTCTGTGTTGGTGTCTCTCTGTGTGTTGGTGTTTCTCCTCTGTGTGTTGGTGTTTCTACTCTGTGTGTTGGTGTCTCTCCTCTGTGTTGGTGTCTCTCTGTGTGTTGGTGTCTGTCCTCTGTGTTGGTGTCTCTCTGTGTGTTGGTGTTTCTCCTCTGTGTGTTGGTGTCTCTCCTCTGTGTGTTGGTGTCGCCTATTTGTTGGTGTCTCTCCTCTGTGTTGGTGTCTCCTCTGTGTTGGTGTCTCTCTGTGTGTTGGTGTCTCTCCTCTGTTTTGGTGTCTCTCCTCTGTGTGTTGGTGTCTGTCCTCTGTGTGTTGGTGTCTCCTCTGTGTTGGTGTCTGTCCTCTGTGTGTTGGTGTCTGTCCTCTGTGTGTTGGTGTCTCTCCTCTGTGTTGGTGTCTCTCCTCTGTGTTGGTGTCTCCTCTGTGTTGGTGTCTCTCTGTGTGTTGGTGTTTCTCCTCTGTGTGTTGGTTTCTCCTCTGTTTTGGTGTCTGTCCTCTGTGTGTTGGTGTCTCTCCTCTGTGTGTTGGTGTCTCCTATTTGTTGGTGTCTCTCCTCTGTGTTGGTGTCTCCTCTGTGTTGGTGTCTCTCTGTGTGTTGGTGTCTCTCCTCTGTTTTTGGTGTCTCTCCTCTGTGTTTTGGTGTCTGTCCTCTGAGTGTTGGTGTCTCCTCTGTGTTGGTGTCTCTCCTCTGTGTGTTGGTGTCTGTCCTCTGTGTGTTGGTGTCTCTCCTCTGTGTTGGTGTCTCTCCTCTGTGTTGGTGTCTCCTCTGTGTTGGTGTCTCTCTGTGTGTTGGTGTTTCTCCTCTGTGTGTTGGTGTCTCCTCTGTTTTGGTGTCTGTCCTCTGTGTGTTGGTGTCTCTCCTCTGTGTGTTGGTGTCTCTCCTCTGTGTTGGTGTCTCTCTGTGTGTTGGTGTCTCTCCTCTGTGTTGGTGTCTCTCTGTGTGTTGGTGTCTCTCTGTGTGTTGGTGTCTCTCCTCTGTGTTGGTGTCTCTCCTCTGTGTTGGTGTCTCCTCTGTGTTGGTGTGTCTCTGTGTGTTGGTGTTTCTCCTCTGTCTCTCTCCTGTTGTGTTGGTGTTGGTGTCTCTCCTCTCTGTGTTGGTGTCTCTCCTCTGTGTTGGTGTCTCTCCTCTGTGTTGGTGTCTCTCCTCTGTGTTGGTGTCTCCTCTGTGTTGTGTCTCTCCTCTGTGTCTCTCTGTGTGTTGGTGTCTCTCTCTGTGTGTTGGTGTGTTCTCCTCTGTGTGTTGGTGTTGTGTTGGTGTCTCTCCTCTGTGTTGGTGTCTCTCTGTGTGTTGTGTCTCTCCTCTGTGTTGGTGTCTCTCCTCTGTGTTGGTGTCTCCTCCTCCTCTGTGTGTTGGTGTGTGTCTCCTCTGTGTGTTGGTGTCTCCTCTGTGTGTTGGTGTCTGTCCTCTCCTCTGTGTTGGTGTCTCTCCTCTGTGTTGGTGTCTCTCCTCTGTGTTGGTGTCTCTCTCCTCTGTGTTGGTGTCTCTCTCCTCTGTGTGTTGGTGTCTGTCCTCCTCTGTGTGTTGGTGTCTCTCCTCTGTGTGTTGGTGTCTCTCCTCTGTGTTGGTGTCTCCTCTGTGTGTTGGTGTCTCTCTGTGTGTTGGTGTTTCTCCTCTGTGTGTTGGTGTGTCTCTCCTCTGTGTTGGTGTCCTCTGTGTGTTGGTGTCTGTCCTCTGTGTTGGTGTCTCAGACTCTGTGTGTTGGTGTTTCTCCTCTGTGTGTTGGTGTCTCTCCTCTGTGTGTTGGTGTCTCCTATTTGTTGGTGTCTCTCCTCTGTGTTGGTGTCTCCTCTGTGTTGGTGTCTCTGTGTGTTGGTGTCTCTCCTCTGTTTTGTCTCTCCTCTGTGTGTTGGTGTCTCCTCTGTGTGTTGGTGTCTCCTCTGTGTGTTGGTGTCTGTCCTCTGTGTGTTGGTGTCTCTCCTCTGTGTTGGTGTCTCTCCTCTGTGTTGGTGTCTCCTCTGTGTTGGTGTCTCTCTGTGTGTTGGTGTTTCTCCTCTGTGTGTTGGTTTCTCCTCTGTTTTGGTGTCTGTCCTCTGTGTGTTGGTGTCTCTCCTCTGTGTGTTGGTGTCTCCTATTTGTTGGTGTCTCTCCTCTGTGTTGGTGTCTCCTCTGTGTTGGTGTCTCTCTGTGTGTTGGTGTCTCTCCTCTGTTTTGGTGTCTCTCCTCTGTGTGTTGGTGTCTGTCCTCTGTGTGTTGGTGTCTCCTCTGTGTTGGTGTCTCTCCTCTGTGTGTTGGTGTCTGTCCTCTGTGTGTTGGTGTCTCTCCTCTGTGTTGGTGTCTCTCCTCTGTGTTGGTGTCTCCTCTGTGTTGGTGTCTCTGTGTGTGTTGGTGTTTCTCCTCTGTGTGTTGGTGTCTCCTCTGTTTTGGTGTCTGTCCTCTGTGTGTTGGTGTCTCTCCTCTGTGTGTTGGTGTCTCTCCTCTGTGTTGGTGTCTCTCTGTGTGTTGGTGTCTCTCCTCTGTGTTGGTGTCTCTCTGTGTGTTGGTGTCTCTCTGTGTGTTGGTGTCTCTCCTCTGTGTTGGTATCTCTCCTCTGTGTTGGTGTCTCCTCTGTGTTGGTGTCTCTCTGTGTGTTGGTGTTTCTCCTCTGTGTGTTGGTGTCTCTCCTCTGTGTGTTGGTGTCTCCTCTGTGTTGGTGTCTGTTATCTGTGTGTTGGTGTCTCTCCTCTGTGTTGGTGTCTCTCTGTGTGTTGGTATCTCTCTGTGTGTTGGTGTCTCTCCTCTGTGTTGGTGTCTCTCCTCTGTGTTGGTGTCTCTCTGTGTGTTAGTGTCTGTCCTCTGTGTGTTGTTGTCTCTCCTCTGTGTTGGTGTCTCTCTGTGTCTTGGTGTCTCTCCTCTATGTTGGTGTCTCTCCTCTGTGTGTTGGTGTCTCCTCTGTATGTTGGTGTCTCTCCTCCGTGTGTTGGTGTCTCCTCTGTGTTGGTGTCTCTCCTCTGTATGTTGGTGTCTCACCTCTGTGTGTTGGTGTCTCTCCTCTGTGTTGGTGTCCCTCCTCGCTGTGTGTTGGTGTCTCCTCTATGTTGGTGTCTCTCCTCTGTGTGTTGGTGTCTCTCCTCTGTGTCTCTCCCTATTCCATATTACACAGACCTCCTATTCCATATTACACAGACCTCCTATTCCATATTACACAGACCTCCTATTCCATATTCCACAGACATCCTATTCCATATTACATAGACCTCCTATTCCATATTACACAGACCTCCTATTCCATATTCCACAGACCTCCTATTCCATATTCCACAGACCTCCTATTCCATATTACACAGACCTCCTATTCCATATTACACAGACCTCCTATTCCATATTAAATAGACCACCTATTCCATATTCCACAGACCTCCTATTCCACAGACCTCCTATTCCGTATTACACAGACCTCCTATTCCATATTACACAGACCACCTATTCCATATTACACAGACCTCCTATTCCACAGACATCCTATTCCATATTACACAGACCTCCTATTCCATATTACACAGACCTCCTATTCCATATTCCATAGACCTCCTATTCCATATTACACATACCTCCTATTCCATATTAAATAGACCACCTATTCCATATTACACAGACCTCCTATTCCATATTCCACAGACCTCCTTTTCCACAGACCACCTATTCCATATTACACAGACCTCCAATTCCATATTACACAGACCTCCTATTCCATGTTCCATAGACCTCCTATTCCATATTCCATAGACCTCCTATTCCATATTAAACAGACCTCCTATTCCATATTACACAGACCTCATATTCCATATTACACAGACCTCCTATTCCATATTACACAGACCTCCTATTCCATATTACACAGACCTCCTGTTCCACAGACCTCCTATTCCACAGACCTCCTATTCCATATTACACAGACCTCCTATTCCATATTACACAGACCTCCTATTCCATATTACACAGACCTCCTATTCCACAGACCTCCTATTCCATATTACACAGACCTCCTATTCCATATTACACAGACCTCCTATTCCATATTACACAGACCTCCTATTCCACAGACCTCCTATTCCACAGACCTCCTATTCCATATTCCACAGACCTCCTATTCCATATTACACAGACCACCTATTCCACAGACCTCCTATTCCATATTACACAGACCTCATATTCCATATTACACAGACCTCCTATTCCATATTACATAGACCACCTATTCCACAGACCTCCTATTCCATATTACACAGACATCCTATTCCATATTACACAGACCTCCTATTCCATATTACACAAACCTCATATTCCATATTCCATAGACCTCCTATTCCATATTACACATACCTCCTATTCCATATTAAATAGACCACCTATTCCATATTACACAGACCTCCTATTCCATATTCCACAGACCTCCTTTTCCACAGACCACCTATTCCATATTACACAGACCTCCTATTCCATATTACACAGACCTCCTATTCCATGTTCCATAGACCTCCTATTCCATATTCCATAGACCTCCTATTCCATATTAAACAGACCTCCTATTCCATATTACACAGACCTCATATTCCATATTACACAGACCTCCTATTCCATATTACACAGACCTCCTATTCCATATTACACAGACCTCCTGTTCCACAGACCTCCTATTCCACAGACCTCATATTCCATATTACACAGACCTCCTATTCCATATTACACAGACCTCCTGTTCCACAGACCTCCTATTCCACAGACCTCCTATTCCATATTACACAGCCCTCTATTCCATATTACACAGACCTCCTGTTCCACAGACCTCCTATTCCACAGACCTCCTATTCCATATTACACAGACCTCCTATTCCATATTACACAGACCTCCTATTCCATATTACACAGACCTCCTATTCCATATTCCACAGAACTCATTTTCCATATTACACAGACCTTCTATTCCATATTACACATACCTCCTATTCCATATTACACAGACCTCCTATTCCATATTCCACAGACCTCCTATTCCATATTACACAGACCTCCTATTCCATATTACACAGACCTCCTATTCCATATTACACAGACCTCCTATTCCATATTCCACAGACCTATTCCATATTCCACAGAACTAATTTTCCATATTACACAGACCTCCTATTCCATATTACACAGACCTCCTATTCCATATTACACAGACCTCCTATTCCACAGACCTCCTATTCCATATTACACAGACCTCTTATTCCATATTACAAAGACCTCCTATTCCATATTACACAGACCTCCTATTCCATATTACAAGACCTTCTATTCCATATTACACAGACCTCTTATTCCATATTACACAGACCTCCTATTCCACAGACCTCCTATTCCACAGACCTCCTATTCCATATTCCACAGACCTCCTATTCCATATTACACAGACCACCTATTCCACAGACCTCCTATTCCATATTACACAGACCTCATATTCCATATTACACAGACCTCCTATTCCATATTACACAGACCTCCTATTCCATATTACACAGACCTCCTATTCCATATTACACAGACCTCCTATTCCATATTACACAGACCTCCTATTCCATATTACACAGACCTCCTATTCCATATTACACAGACCTCCTATTCCATATTCCACAGAACTCATATTCACAGACCTCACAGATTCCATATTCCACAGACCTCCTATTCCATATTACACAGACCTCCTATTCCATATTACACAGACCTCCTATTCCATATTACACAGACCTCCTATTCCATATTACACAGACCTCCTATTCCATATTACACAGACCTCCTATTCCATATTACACAGACCTCCTATTCCATATTACACAGACCTCCTATTCCATATTACACAGACCTCCTATTCCATATACACAGACCTCCTATTCCATATTCCACAGACCTCCTATTCCATATTCCACAGACCTCCTATTCCACACAGACCTCCTATTCCATATTACACAGACCTCTATTATTCCATATTACACAGACCTCCTATTCCATATTACACAGACCTCCTATTCCATATTCCACAGACCTCCTATTCCATATTACACAGACCTCTTATTCCATATTACACAGACCTCCTATTCCATATTACACAGACCTCCTATTCCATATTACAGACCTCCTATTCCATATTACACAGACCTCCTATTCCATATTACACAGACCTCCTATTCCATATTACACAGACCTCCTATTCCATATTACACAGACCTCCTATTCCATATTACACAGACCTCCTATTCCATATTACACAGACCTCCTATTCCATATTACACATACCTCCTATTCCATATTACACAGACCTCCTATTCCATATTACACAGACCTCCTATTCCATTACACAGACCTCCTATTCCATATTACACATACCTCCTATTCCATGTTACACAGACCTCCTATTCCATATTACACAGACCTCCTATTCCATATTACACAGACCTCCTATTACCACAGACCTCCTATTCCACAGACCTCCTATTCCATATTACACAGACCTCCTATTCCATATTCCACAGACCTCCTATTCCATATTACACAGACCTCCTATTCCATATTACACAGACCTCCTATTCCACAGACCTCCTCCTATTCCACAGACCTCCTATTCCATATTACACAGACCTCCTATTCCATATTACACAGACCTCCTATTCACAGACCTCCTATTCACAGACCTCCTATTCCACCACAGACCTCCTATTCCATATTACACAGACCTCCTATTCCACATTACACAGACCTCCTATTCCACAGACCTCCTATTCCATATTACACAGACCTCATATTCCATATTACACAGACCTCCTATTCCATATTACACAGACCACCTATTCCACAGACCTCTATTCCATATTACACAGACCTCCTATTCCATATTACACAGACCTCCTATTCCATATTACACAGACCTCCTATTCCATATTACACAGACCTCCTATTCCATATTACACAGACCTCCTATTCCATATTACACAGATTATTCCATATTACACAGAACTCATATTCCATATTACACAGACCATATTCCATATTCCACAGACCTCATATTCCATATTACACAGACCACCTATTCCACAGACCTCCTATTCCATATTACACAGACCTCCTATTCCATATTAAACAGACCTCCTATTCCATATTACACAGACCTCTATTCCATATTACACAGACCTCCTATTCCATATTACACAGACCTCCTATTCCATGTTACACAGACCTCCTATTCCATATTACACAGACCTCCTATTCCATATTACACAGACCTCCTATTGCACAGACCTCCTATTCCATGTTACACAGACCTCCTATTCCATATTACACAGACATCCTATTCCATATTACAGAGACCTCCTATTCCATATTACACAGACCTCCTATTCCATATTCCACAGACCTCCTATTCCATATTCCCCAGAACTCATTTTCCATATTACACAGACCTCCTATTCCATATTACACAGACCTCCTATTCCACAGACCTCCTATTCCATATTACACAGACCTCCTATTCCATATTACACAGACCTCCTATTCCATATTACACAGACCTCCTATTCCATATTACACAGACCTCCTATTCCATATTACACAGACCTCCTATTCCATATTACACAGACCTCCTATTCCATATTACACAGACCTCCTATTCCATATTACACAGACCTCCTCCATATTTCCATATTACACAGACCTCCTATTCCATATTACACAGACCTCCTATTCCATATTCCACAGACCTCCTATTCCCACTATTCCATATTACACAGACCTCCCTATTCCATATTACACAGACCTCCTATTCCATATTACCAGACCTCATATTCCATATTCCACAGACCTCCTATTCCATATTACACAGACCTCCTATTCCATATTACACAGACCTCCTATTCCATATTACACAGACCTCCTATTCCATATTACACAGACCTCCTATTCCATATTACACAGACCTCCTATTCCATATTACACAGACCTCCTATTCCATATTACACAGACCTCCTATTCCATATTACACAGACCTCCTATTCCATATTACACAGACCTCCTGTTCCACAGACCTCCTATTCCACAGACCTCCTATTCCATATTACACAGACCTCCTATTCCATATTACACAGACCTCTTATTCCATATTACACAGACCTCCTGTTCCACAGACCTCCTATTCCACAGACCTCCTATTCCATATTACACAGACCTCCTATTCCATATTACACAGACCACCTATTCCACAGACCTCCTATTCCATATTACACAGACCTCCTATTCCATATTACACAGACCTCCTATTCCATATTACACAGACCTCCTATTCCATATTACACAGACCTCCTATTCCCACAGACCTCCTATTCCATATTACACAGACCTCATATTCCATATTCCACAGACCTCCTATTCCATATTACACAGACCTCCTATTCCACAGACCTCCTATTCCATGTTACACAGACCTCCTATTCCATATTACACAGACCTCCTATTCCATATTACACAGACCTCCTATTCCACAGACCTCCTATTCCATATTACACAGACCTATTCCATATTCCACAGACCTCCTATTCCATATTACACAGACCTCCTATTCCATATTAAACAGACCTCCTATTCCATATTACACAGACCTCTATTCCATATTACACAGACCTCTATTCCATATTACACAGACCTCCTATTCCATATTACACATACCTCCTATTCCATGTTACACATACCTCCTATTCCATATTACACAGACCTCCTATTCCATATTACACAGACCTCCTATTGCACAGACCTCCTATTCCATGTTACACAGACCTCCTATTCCATATTACACAGACATCCTATTCCATATTACAGAGACCTCCTATTCCATATTACACAGACCTCCTATTCCATATTCCACAGACCTCCTATTCCATATTCCCCAGAACTCATTTTCCATATTACACAGACCTCCTATTCCATATTACACAGACCTCCTATTCCACAGACCTCCTATTCCATGTTACACAGACCTCCTATTCCATATTACACAGACCTCCTATTCCATATTACAGAGACCTCCTATTCCATATTACACAGACCTCCTATTCCATATTACACAGACCTCCTATTCCATATTACACAGACCTCCTATTCCATATTACACAGATCTCCTATTCCATATTACACAGACCTCCTATTCCATATTACACAGAACTCATATTCCATATTACACAGACCTCATATTCCATATTCCACAGAACTCATTTTCCATATTACACAGACCTCCTATTCCATATTACACATACCTCCTATTCCATGTTACACATACCTCCTATTCCATATTACACAGACCTCCTATTCCATATTACACAGACCTCCTATTACCCAGACCTCCTATTCCATATTACACAGACCTCCTATTCCATATTACACAGACCTCCTGTTCCACAGACCTCCTATTCCACAGACCTCCTATTCCATATTACACAGACCTCCTATTCCATATTACACAGACCTCTTATTCCATATTACACAGACCTCCTATTCCACAGACCTCCTATTCCACAGACCTCCTATTCCATATTCCACAGACCTCCTATTCCATATTACACAGACCACCTATTCCACAGACCTCCTATTCCATATTACACAGACCTCATATTCCATATTACACAGACCTCCTATTCCATATTACACAGACCACCTATTCCACAGACCTCATATTCCATATTACACAGACCTCATATTCCATATTCCACAGACCTCCTATTCCATATTACACAGACCACCTATTCCACAGACCTCCTATTCCATATTACACAGACCACCTATTCCACAGAACTCATATTCCATATTACACAGACCGCCTATTCCACAGACCTCATATTCCATATTACACAGACCGCCTATTCCACAGACCTCCTATTCCATATTACACAGACCTCCTATTCCATTAAACAGACCTCCTATTCCATATTACACAGATCTGCTATTCTATATTACACAGACCTCCTATTCCATATTACACATACCTCCTATTCCATGTTACACATACCTCCTATTCCATATTACACAGACCTCCTATTCCATATTACACAGACCTCCTATTGCACAGACCTCCTATTCCATGTTACACAGACCTCCTATTCCATATTACACAGACATCCTATTCCATATTACAGAGACCTCCTATTCCATATTACACAGACCTCCTATTCCATATTCCACAGACCTCCTATTCCATATTCCCCAGAACTCATTTTCCATATTACACAGACCTCCTATTCCATATTACACAGACCTCCTATTCCACAGACCTCCTATTCCATGTTACACAGACCTCCTATTCCATATTACACAGACCTCCTATTCCATATTACACAGACCTCCTATTCCATATTACACAGACCTCCTATTCCATATTACACAGACCTCCTATTCCATATTACACAGACCTCCTATTCCATATTACACAGATCTCCTATTCCATATTACACAGACCTCCTATTCCATATTACACAGACCACCTATTCCACATACCTCCTATTCCATGTTACACATACCTCCTATTCCATATTACACAGACCTCCTATTCCATATTACACAGACCTCCTATTACCCAGACCTCCTATTCCATATTACACAGACCTCCTATTCCATATTACACAGACCTCCTGTTCCACAGACCTCCTATTCCACAGACCTCCTATTCCATATTACACAGACCTCCTATTCCATATTACACAGACCTCTTATTCCATATTACACAGACCTCCTATTCCACAGACCTCCTATTCCACAGACCTCCTATTCCATATTCCACAGACCTCCTATTCCATATTACACAGACCACCTATTCCACAGACCTCCTATTCCATATTACACAGACCTCATATTCCATATTACACAGACCTCCTATTCCATATTACACAGACCACCTATTCCACAGACCTCATATTCCATATTACACAGACCTCATATTCCATATTCCACAGACCTCCTATTCCATATTACACAGACCACCTATTCCACAGACCTCCTATTCCATATTACACAGACCACCTATTCCACAGAACTCATATTCCATATTACACAGACCGCCTATTCCACAGACCTCATATTCCATATTACACAGACCGCCTATTCCACAGACCTCCTATTCCATATTACACAGACCTCCTATTCCATTAAACAGACCTCCTATTCCATATTACACAGATCTGCTATTCTATATTACACAGACCTCCTATTACACAGACCTCCTATTCCATATTACACAGACCTCCTATTCCATTAAACAGACCTCCTATTCCATATTACACAGATCTGCTATTCCATATTACACAGACCTCCTATTGCACAGACCTCCTATTCCATATTACACAGACCTCCTATTCCATATTACACAGACCTCCTATTCCATATTACACAGACCTCCTATTCCATATTACACAGACCTCCTATTCCATATTACACAGACCTCCTATTCCATATTACACAGACCTCCTATTCCATATTACACAGACCTCCTATTCCATATTCCACAGAACTCATTTTCCATATTACACAGACCTCCTATTCCATATTACACAGACCTCCTATTCCATATTACACATACCTCCTATTCCATGTTACACAGACCTCCTATTCCATATTACACAGACCTCCTATTCCATATTCCACAGACCTCCTATTCCATATTACACAGACCTCCTATTCCATATTACACAGACCTCCTATTCCATATTACACAGACATTCTATTCCATATTCCACAGACCTCCTATTCCATATTACACAGACCTCCTATTCCATATTACACAGACCTCCTATTCCATATTACACAGACCTCCTATTCCATATTCCACAGACCTCCTATTCCATATTCCCCAGAACTCATTTTCCATATTACACAGTCCTCCTATCCCATATTACACAGACCTCCTATTCCATGTTACACAGACCTCCTATTCCATATTACACAGACCTCCTATTCCATATTACACAGACCTCCTATTCCACAGACCTCCTATTCCATATTACACAGACCTCCTATTCCATATTACACAGACCTCCTATTCCATATTACACAGACCTCCTATTCCATATTACACAGAACTCATATTCCATATTACACAGACCTCATATTCCATATTCCACAGAACTCATTTTCCATATTACACAGACCTCCTATTCCATATTACACATACCTCCTATTCCATGTTACACAGACCTCCTATTCCATATTACACAGACCTCCTATTCCATATTACACAGACCTCCTATTCCACAGACCTCCTATTCCATATTACACAGACCTCCTATTCCATATTACACAGACCTCCTATTCCATATTACACAGACCTCCTGTTCCACAGACCTCCTATTCCACAGACCTCCTATTCCATATTACACAGACCTCCTATTCCATATTACACAGACCTCTTATTCCATATTACACAGACCTCCTATTCCACAGACCTCCTATTCCACAGACCTCCTATTCCATATTCCACAGACCTCCTATTCCATATTACACAGACCACCTATTCCACAGACCTCCTATTCCATATTACACAGACCTCATATTCCATATTACACAGACCTCCTATTCCATATTACACAGACCACCTATTCCACAGACCTCCTATTCCATATTACACAGACCTCATATTCCATATTCCACAGACCTCCTATTCCATATTACACAGACCACCTATTCCACAGACCTCCTATTCCATATTACACAGACCACCTATTCCACAGAACTCATATTGCATATTACACAGACCGCCTATTCCACAGACCTCATATTCCATATTACACAGACCGCCTATTCCACAGACCTCCTATTCCATATTACACAGACCTCCTATTCCATTAAACAGACCTCCTATTCCATATTACACAGATCTGCTATTCTATATTACACAGACCTCCTATTACACAGACCTCCTATTCCATATTACACAGACCTCCTATTCCATTAAACAGATCTGCTATTCCATATTACACAGACCTCCTATTGCACAGACCTCCTATTCCATATTACACAGACCTCCTATTCCATATTACAGAGACCTCCTATTCCATATTACACAGACCTCCTATTCCATATTACACAGACCTCCTATTCCATATTACACAGACCTCCTATTCCATATTACACAGACCTCCTATTCCATATTACACAGATCTGTATTCCATATTACACAGACCTCCTATTGCACAGACCTCCTATTCCATATTACACAGACCTCCTATTCCATATTACAGGGACCTCCTATTCCATATTACACAGACCTCCTATTCCATATTACACAGACCTCCTATTCCATATTACACAGACCTCCTATTCCATATTACACAGACCTCCTATTCCATATTACACAGACCTCCTATTCCATATTACACAGACCTCCTATTCCATATTCCACAGACCTCCTATTCCATATTCCACAGACCTCCTATTCCATATTACACAGACCTCCTATTCCATATTACACAGACCTCCTATTCCATATTACACAGACCTCCTATTCCACAGACCTCCTATTCCATATTACACAGACCTCCTATTCCATATTACACAGACCTCCTATTCCATATTACACAGACCTCCTATTCCATATTACACAGACCTCCTATTCCATATTACACAGACCTCCTATTCCATATTACACAGACCTCCTATTCCATATTACACAGACCTCCTATTCCATATTCCACAGAACTCATTTTCCATATTACACAGACCTCCTATTCCATATTACACAGACCTCCTATTCCATATTACACATACCTCCTATTCCATGTTACACAGACCTCCTATTCCATATTACACAGACCTCCTATTCCATATTACACAGACCTCCTATTCCATATTACACAGACCTCCTATTCCATATTACACAGACCTCCTATTCCATATTACACAGACCTCCTATTCCATATTCCACAGACCTCCTATTCCATATTACACAGACCTCCTATTCCATATTACACAGACCTCCTATTCCATATTACACAGACCTCCTATTCCATATTCCACAGACCTCCTATTCCATATTACACAGACCTCCTATTCCATATTACACAGACCTCCTATTCCATATTACACAGACCTCCTATTCCATATTACACAGACCTCCTATTCCACAGACCTCCTATTCCATATTACACAGACCTCCTATTCCATATTACACAGACCTCCTATTCCATATTACACAGACCTCCTATTCCATATTACACAGAACTCATATTCCATATTACACAGACCTCATATTCCATATTCCACAGACCTCCTATTCCATATTACACAGACCTCCTATTCCATATTACACAGACCTCCTATTCCATATTACACAGACCTCCTATTCCATATTACACAGACCTCCTATTCCATATTACACAGACCTCCTATTCCACAGACCTCCTATTCCATATTACACAGACCTCCTATTCCATATTACACAGACCTCCTATTCCATATTACACAGACCTCCTGTTCCACAGACCTCCTATTCCACAGACCTCCTATTCCATATTACACAGACCTCCTATTCCATATTACACAGACCTCTTATTCCATATTACACAGACCTCCTATTCCATTCCAGACCTCCTATTCCACAGACCTCCTATTCCATATTCCACAGACCTCCTATTCCATATTACACAGACCTCCTATTCCATATTACAGACCTCCTATTCCATATTACACAGACCTCATATTCCATATTACACAGACCTCCTATTCCATATTACACAGACCACCTATTCCACAGACCTCCTATTCCATATTACACAGACCTCATATTCCATATTCCACAGACCTCCTATTCCATATTACACAGACCACCTATTCCACAGACCTCCTATTCCATATTACACAGACCACCTATTCCACAGAACTCATATTCCATATTACACAGACCGCCTATTCCACAGACCTCCTATTCCATATTACACCTTCCATATTACACAGACCTCCTATTCCATATTACACAGACCTCCTATTCCATTAAACAGACCTCCTATTCCATATTACACAGATCTGCTATTCTATATTACACAGACCTCCTATTACACAGACCTCCTATTCCATATTACACAGACCTCCTATTCCATTAAACAGACCTCCTATTCCATATTACACAGACCTATTCCTATTACACAGACCTCCTATTCCATATTACACAGACCTCCTATTCCATATTACACAGACCTCCTATTCCATATTACACAGACCTCCTATTCCATATTACACAGACCTCCTATTCCATATTACACAGACCTCCTATTCCATATTACACAGACCTCCTATTCCATATTACACAGACCTCCTATTCCATATTACACAGACCTCCTATTCCATATTACACAGACCTCCTATTCCATATTACACAGACCTCCTATTCCACAGACCTCCTATTCCATATTACACAGACCTCCTATTCCATATTACACAGACCTCCTATTCCATATTACACAGACCTCCTATTCCATATTACACAGACCTCCTATTCCATATTCCACAGACCTCTATTCCATATTCCACAGACCTAATTTTCCATATTACACAGACCTCCTATTCCATATTACACAGACCTCCTATTCCATATTCCACAGACCTCCTATTCCATATTACACAGACCTCCTATTCCATATTACACAGACCTCCTATTCCATATTACACAGACCTCCTATTCCATATTACACAGACCTCCTATTCCATATTACACAGACCTCCTATTCCATATTACACAGACCTCCTATTCCATATTACACAGACCTCCTATTCCATATTACACAGACCTCCTATTCCATATTACACAGACCTCCTATTCCATATTACACAGACCTCCTATTCCATATTCCACAGAACTAATTTTCCATATTACACAGACCTCCTATTCCATATTACACAGACATTCTATTCCATATTCCACAGACCTCCTATTCCATATTACACAGACCTCCTATTCCATATTACACAGACCTCCTATTCCATATTCCACAGAACTCATTTTCCATATTACACAGACCTTCTATTCCATATTACACATACCTCCTATTCCATATTACACAGACCTCCTATTCCATATTCCACAGACCTCCTATTCCATATTACACAGACCTCCTATTCCATATTACACAGACCTCCTCTTCCATATTACACAGACCTCCTATTCCATATTCCACAGACCTCCTATTCCATATTCCACAGAACTAATTTTCCATATTACACAGACCTCCTATACACAGACCTCCTATTCCACAGACCTCCTATTCCATATTACACAGACCTCCTATTCCATATTACACAGACCTCCTATTCCATATTACACAGACCTCCTATTCCATATTACACAGACCTCCTATTCCATATTACACAGACCTCCTATTCCATATTACACAGACCTCCTATTCCATATTACACAGACCTCCTATTCCATATTCCACAGACCTCCTATTCCATATTACACAGACCTCCTATTCCATATTACACAGACCTCCTATTCCATATTACACAGACCTCCTATTCCATATTACACAGACCTCCTATTCCATATTACACAGACCTCCTATTCCACAGACCTCCTATTCCATATTACACAGACCTCCTATTCCATATTACACAGACCTCCTATTCCATATTACACAGACCTTCTATTCCATATTCCACAGACCTCCTATTCCATATTACACAGACCTCCTATTCCATATTACACAGACCTCCTATTCCATATTACACAGACCTCCTATTCCATATTCCACAGAACTCATTTTCCATATTACACAGACCTCCTATCCCATATTACACAGACCTCCTATTCCATATTACACATACCTCCTATTCCATATTACACAGACCTCATTTTCCCTATTACACAGACCTCCTATTCCATATTCCACAGACCTCCTATTCCATATTCCACAGACCTCCTATTCCATATTACACAGACCTCCTATTCCATATTACACAGACCTCATATTCCATATTACACAGACCTCCTATTCCATATTACACAGACCTCCTATTCCATATTACACAGACCTCCTATTCCAGATATTCCACAGACCTCCTATTCCATATTACACAGACCTCCTATTCCCAGACCTCCTATTCCACAGACCTCCTATTCCATATTACACAGACCTCCTATTCCATATTACACAGACCTCCTATTCCATATTACACAGACCTCCTATTCCATATTACACAGACCTCCTATTCCATATTACACAGACCTCCTATTCCATATTACACAGACCTCCTATTCCATATTCCACAGAACTCATTTTCCATATTACACAGACCTCCTATCCCATATTACACAGACCTCCTATTCCATATTCCATAGACCTCCTATTCCATATTACACATACCTCCTATTCCATATTACACAGACCTCCTTTTCCACAGACCTCCTATTCCATATTCCATAGACCTCCTATTCCATATTCCATAGACCTCCTATTCCATATTACACCATTCCATATTCCACAGACCTCCTATTCCATATTACACAGACCTCATATTCCATATTACACAGACCTCCTATTCCATATTACACAGACCACCTATTCCAGACCTCCTATTCCATATTACACAGACCGCCTATTCCACAGACCTCCTATTCCATATTCCACAGACCTCCTATTCCATATTACACATACCTCCTATTCCATATTACACAGACCTCATTTTCCACAGACCTCCTATTCCATATTCCATAGACCTCCTATTCCATATTCCATAGACCTCCTATTCCATATTAAACAGACCTCCTATTCCATATTACACAGACCTCATATTCCATATTACACAGACCTCCTATTCCATATTACACTGGCCTCCTATTCCATATTACACAGACTTCCTGTTCCACAGACCTCCTATTCCACAGACCTCCTATTCCATATTACACAGACCTCCTGTTCCACAGACCTCCTATTCCACAGACCTCCTATTCCAAATTACACAGACCTCCTATTCCATATTACACAGACCTCCTATTCCATATTACACAGACCTCCTATTCCATATTACACAGACCTCCCATTCCATATTACACAGACCTCCTATTCCATATTACACAGACCTCCTATTCCATAATCCACAGAACTCATTTTCCATATTACACAGACCTCCTATTCCATATTACACAGACCTCCTGTTCCACAGACCTCCTATTCCACAGACCTCCTATTCCATATTACACAGACCTCCTATTCCATATTACACAGACCTCCTGTTCCACAGACCTCCTATTCAACAGACCTCCTATTCCACAGACCTCCTATTCCATATTCCACAGACCTCCTATTCCATATTACACAGACCACCTATTCCACAGACCTCCTATTCCATATTACACAGACCTCATATTCCATATTCCACAGACCTCCTATTCCATATTACACAGACCACCTATTCCACAGACCTCCTATTCCATATTACACAGACCGCCTATTCCACAGACCTCCTATTCCATATTACACAGACCTCCTATTCCATTAAACAGACCTCCTTTTCCATATTACACAGATCTGCTATTCCATATTACACAGACCTCCTGTTCCACAGACCTCCTATTCCAAGTTACACAGACCTCCTATTCCATATTACACAGACCTCCTATTCCATATTACACAGACCACCTATTCCATATTACACAGACCTCCTATTCCATATTACACATACCTCCTATTCCATGTTACACAGACCTCCTATTCCATATTACACATACCTCCTATTCCATAGAACACAGACCTCCTATTCCATATTACACAGACCTCCTATTCCATATTACACAGACCTCCTATTCCATATTACACAGACCTCCTATTCCATATTCCACAGACCTCCTATTCCATATTACACAGACCTCCTATTCCATATTCCACAGACCTCCTATTCCATATTACACAGACCTCCCACTCCATATTACACAGACCTTCTATTCCATATTCCACAGACCTCCTATTCCGTATAGCACAGATTTCTTATTCCATTTAACAGATCTCCTATGCTTTCCTCCAATTATCCCTCCCCTCCAATCTAACACTTTATTCAAAGTAGTGTGTGTCTGTGTGTGTGTGTCTGTGTGTGTGTGTGTGTGTGTGTGTGTGTGTGTGTGTGTGTGTGTGTGTGTGTGTGTGTGTGTGTGTGTGTGTGTGTGTGTGTGTGTGTGTGTGTGTGTGTGTGTGTGTGTGTGTGTGTGTTTGTGTGACGAGTGTTCTTGTGAGGACCAGAAGTCCCCACAACAATAGTAAACAAACTAAAAGTTGACCAGATGGGGACATTTTGTTGGACCCCACAAGGTCAAATTCTATTTCTAGGGGGTTTAGGGTTAAGGTCAGAATTAGTGTAAGGGTTAGGAGCTAGAGTTGGGAGCTAGGGTTAGGATTTAGGGTTAGGAGCTAGGGTTATAGGGTTAGGGTTAGGAGCTAGGGTTAGGAGCTAGGGTTAGGAGCTAGGGTTAGTTTCTAGGGTTAGGAGCTAGGGTTAGAAGCTAGGGTTAGGAGCTAGGGTTAGGAGCTAGGGTTAGGAGCTAGGGTTAGGAGCTAGGGTTAGGAGCTAGGGTTAGGAGCTAGGGTTAGTTTCTAGGGTTAGGAGCTAGGGTTAGAAGCTAGGGTTAGGAGCTAGGGTTAGGACCTAGGGTTAGGAGCTAGGGTTAGAAGCTAGGGTTAGGACCTAGGGTTAGGAGCTAGGGTTAGTTTCTAGGGTTAGGAGCTAGGGTTAGAAGCTAGGGTTAGGAGCTAGGGTTAGGAGCTAGGGTTAGAAGCTAGGGTTAGAAGCTAGGGTTAGAAGCTAGGGTTAGAAGCTAGGGTTAGGAGCTAGGGTTAGGAGCTAGGGTTAGAAGCTAGGGTTAGGACCTAGGGTTAGAAGCTAGGGTTAGGACCTAGGGTTAGAAGCTAGGGTTAGAAGCTAGGGTTAGGAGCTGGGGTTAGGAGCTGGGGTTAGGAGCTAGGGTTAGGAGCTAGGGTTAGGAGCTGGGGTTAGAAGCTAGGGTTAGAAGCTAGGGTTAGGAGCTGGGGTTAGGAGCTAGGGTTAGGAGCTAGGGTTAGGGTTAGGACCTAGGGTTAGGAGCTAGGGTTAGAAGCTGGGGTTAGGAGCTAGGGTTAGGGTTAGGAGCTAGGGTTAGGAGCTAGGGTTAGGAGCTAGGGTTAGGAGCTAGGGTTAGGGTTAGGACCTAGGGTTAGGAGCTAGGGTTAGGAGCTAGGGTCATAGGGTTAGGGTTAGGAGCTAGGGTTAGGAGCTAGGGTTAGGACCTAGGGTTAGGGTTAGGAGCTAGGGTTAGGGTTAGGAGCTAGGGTTAGGAGCTAGGGTTAGGGTTAGGAGCTAGGGTTAGGGTTAGGAGCTAGGGTTAGGAGCTAGGGTTAGGAGCTAGGGTTAGGACCTAGGGTTGGGAGCTAGGGTTAGGAGCTAGGGTTAGGAGCTAGGGTTAGGAGCTAGGGTTAGGAGCTAGGGTTAGAAGCTGGGGTTAGGAGCTGGGGTTAGGAGCTAGGGTTAGGACCTAGGGTTAGAAGCTAGGGTTAGAAGCTGGGGTTGGGAGCTAGGGTTAGGGTTAGGAGCTAGGGTTAGAAGCTAGGGTTAGGAGCTAGGGTTAGGGTTAGGGTTAGGACCTAGGGTTAGGAGCTGGGGTTAGGAGCTAGGGTTAGAAGCTAGGGTTGGGAGCTAGGGTTAGGAGCTGTACAGAAACCCAGCCTAAAACCCCAAACAGCAAGCAATGCAGGTGTAGAAGCACGGTGGCTAGGAAAAACTCCCTAGAAAGGCCAAAACCTTGGAAGAAACCTAGAGAGGAACCAGGCTATGAGGGGTGGCCAGTCCTCTTCTGACTGTACCGGGTAGAGAGGAACCAGGCTATGAGGGGTGGCCAGTCCTCTTCTGGCTGTACCGGGTAGAGAGGAACCAGGCTATGAGGGGTGGCCAGTCCTCTTCTGACTGTACTGGGTAGAGAGGAACCAGGCTATGAGGGGTGGCCAGTCCTCTTCTGACTGTACCGGGTAGAGAGGAACCAGGCTATGAGGGGTGGCCAGTCCTCTTCTGGCTGTACCAGGTAGAGAGGAACTAGGCTATGAGGGGTGGCCAGTCCTCTTCTGACTGTACTGGGTAGAGAGGAACCAGGCTATGAGGGGTGGCCAGTCCTCTTCTGACTGTACCGGGTAGAGAGGAACCAGGCTATGAGGGGTGGCCAGTCCTCTTCTGGCTGTGCTGGGTGGAGATTATAACATAACATGGCCAAGATGTTCAAATGTCCATAGATGCCCAGCAGGGTCAAATAATAATAATCACAATAGTTGTAGAGGGTGCAGCAAGTCAGCACCTCAGGAGTAAATGTCAGTTGGCTTTTCATAGCCGATCATTCAGAGTATCTCTACCACTCCTGCTGTCTCTAGAGAGTTGAAAACAGCAGGTCTGGGACAGGTAGCACGTCCGGTGAACAGGTCAGGGTTCCATAGCAGCAGGCAGAACAGTTGAAACTGGAGCAGCAGCACGGCCAGGTGGACTGAGGACAGCAAGGAGTCATCAGGCCAGGTAGTCCTGAGGCATGGTCCTAGGGCTCAGGTCCTCCGAGAGAGAGGAAGAGAGATTTGTGACCTGTTGCCACAAGAAAAGGGCAACCAGTGAAGATCAAACACCATTGTAAATACAACCCATATTTATGCTTATTTATTTTCCCTTATTTTCCCTTGTGTACTTTAACTATTTGTACATTGATACAACACTGTATCTATATATATAATATGACATTTGTAATGTCTTTATGGTTTTGTGTAATGTTTACTGTTAATTTTGATTGGTTATTTCACTTTTGTATATTATCTACCTCACTTGCTTTGGCAATGTTAACACATGTTTCCCATGTCAATAAAGCCCCTTGAATTGAATTGGATTGAATTGAGAGAGAGAGAGAGAGAGAGAAAGAAAGAAAGAAATAAAGAGAGAAGTAGAGAGAGCATACTTACATTCACACAGGACACCGGATAAGACAAGAGAAATACTCCAGATATAACAGACTGACCCCAGCTCCCCGACACATAAACTACTGCAGCATAAATACTGGAGGCTGAGACAGGAGGGGTCAGGAGACACTGTGGCCCCGTTCGACGATACCCCCGGACAGGACCAAACAGGCATCCTGAGATGGTAAGTTGGTAAAGGTAAGATTGTGGGTTAAGGTTAGGGTCAGCGTTGGGGTTAGGGGTTAAGGAAAATAGGATTTTGAAAGGGAATGAATTGTGTCTCACAAGTTTATTAGCTGTACAAGACTGTGTGTGTGTGTGTGTGTGTGTGTGTGTGTGTGTGTGTGTGTGTGTGTGTGTGTGTGTGTGTGTGTGAGTGTGTGCAACAGCTCTGCTCATTTTCCCGTTAAACCCTCCAGGCTCTACAAGCCGGGGAGATTTCTACACCATCGCTGCTCTGCGTGTCAACTCCTCAAATGTTCTTGATTGAGGATTAACTTTCTTTGTACGACGGGGTCATCTTGTTTCATTTCCCATCGCTGTAATTTATTAGTTTTTTGTGGGGAGGACCGGGGATGTTGTTTTGGGGGGGATATGCCGAAACGCTGTTGTGCTGAATGACTGAATATGGCTGCCGATTAAAAGGTCACTGTCATCAATTCCGGTTAAAGGAGAGGATGGTGAACGGAGGACATTCTGGTTAAAGGAGAGGATGGTGAATGGAGGACATTCTGGTTAAAGGAGAGGATGGTGAACGGAGGACATTCTGGATAAAGGAGAGGATGGTGAATGGAGGACATTCTGGTTAAAGGAGAGGATGGTGAACGGAGGACATTCTGGTTAAAGGAGAGGATGGTGAACGGAGGACATTCTGGTTAAAGAGGAAGAGTCTGCAGGAGAAGATGTAGGTCATTGGAGATTAAGATAAATGGTCGTCTCACACAGAGAGTCAGTCTTCCTCCCTCGTCTACCCAGCTCCATAACCCCCGGTCCCTCAGTCCTCCTCCCTCGTCTACCCAGCCCATAACCCACCAGTCCTCCTCCCTCGTCTACCCAGCTCCATAACCCCCCCTCAGTCCTCCTCCCTCGTCTACCCAGCTCCATAACCCCCCCCTCGGTCCCGGACCGGACCATGATTACCATGATTGCCCTAAATACACACACCGCATAAACACACACACCCCGCATAAACACACACACACACACCACATGAACACACACACACACCACATAAACACACACACCACATAAACACACACACACACGACATAAACACACACACACACACCACATGAACACACACACACACCACATAAACACACACACCACATAAACACACACACACACGACATAAACACACAAACACATCACATGAACACACACACACACCACATAAACACACACACACACACCACCTAAACACACACACACAAACAGCCAGCCTGTTTACAGTAGATTAATGTAATTATAACCAGGTCTTAGGTGTTTGTTCTGTCTCTCCGTCTCTCCGTCTCTCTGTCTCTCTGTCTCTCTCCGTCTCTCTGTCTCTCTCCGTCTCTCTGTCTCTATGTATCTCTGTCTCTTTGTCTCGCTGTAGTTATAACCAGGTCTCAGGTGTCTGTTCTATCTAAACCTGAACACTGTCTCTCCGTCTTTCTGTCTCTCTGTCTCACTGTCTCTCCGTCTCTCCATCTCTCCATCTCTCCGTCCTACTGTCTCTTGTTTTAGACGGGCAGTGAAACATCTCTCCATCTCTCCATCTCTGAGATCTCTTGTTTTAGACGGGCAGTGAAACATCTCTCCATCTCTGAGATCTCTTGTTTTAGACGGGCAGTGAAACATCTCTCCATCTCTCCATCTCTGAGATCTCTTGTTTTAGACGGGCAGTGAAAGATCTCTCCATCTCTCCATCTCTGAGATCTCTTGTTTTAGACGGGCAGTGAAACATCTCTCCATCTCTCCATCTCTGAGATCTCTTGTTTTAGACGGGCAGTGAAACATCTCTCCATCTCTCCATCTCTGAGATCTCTTGTTTTAGACGGGCAGTGAAACATCTCTCCATCTCTGAGATCTCTTGTTTTAGACGGGCAGTGAAACATCTCTCCATCTCTGAGATCTCTTGTTTTAGACGGGCAGTGAAACATCTCTCCACTGAGATCTCTTGTTTTCCATGAAACTCTCCATCTCTGAGATCTCTTGTTTTAGACGGGCAGTGAAACATCTCTCCATCTCTCCATCTCTGAGATCTCTTGTTTTAGACGGGCAGTGAAACATCTCTCCATCTCTCCATCTCTGAGATCTCTTGTTTTAGACGGGCAGTGAAACATCTCTCCATCTCTCCATCTCTGAGATCTCTTGTTTTAGACGGGCAGTGAAACATCTCTCCATCTGAGATCTCTTGTTTTCAGAGAAACATCTCTGAGATCTCTTGTTTTAGACGGGCAGTGAAACATCTCTCCATCTCTGAGATCTCTTGTTTTAGACGGGCAGTGAAACATCTCTCCATCTCTCCATCTCTGAGATCTCTTGTTTTAGACGGGCAGTGAAAACATCTCTTGTTTTCCATCTCATCTCTGAGATCTCTTGTTTTAGACGGGCAGTGAAACATCTCTCCATCTCTGAGATCTCTTGTTTTAGACGGGCAGTGAAACATCTCTCCATCTCTGAGATCTCTTGTTTTAGACGGGCAGTGAAACATCTCTCCATCTCTGAGATCTCTTGTTTTAGACGGGCAGTGAAACATCTCTCCATCTCTGAGATCTCTTGTTTTAGACGGGCAGTGAAACATCTCTCTCCATCTCTGAGATCTCTTGTTTTAGACGGGCAGTGAAACATCTCTCCATCTCTGAGATCTCTTGTTTTAGACGGGCAGTGAAACATCTCTCCATCTCTGAGATCTCTTGTTTTAGACGGGCAGTGAAACATCTCTCCATCTCTCCATCTCTGAGATCTCTTGTTTTAGACGGGCAGTGAAACATCTCTCCATCTCTCCATCTCTGAGATCTCTTGTTTTAGACGGGCAGTGAAACATCTCTCCATCTCTGAGATCTCTTGTTTTAGACGGGCAGTGAAAACATCTCTGAGATCTCTCCATCTCTGAGATCTCTTGTTTTAGACGGGCAGTGAAACATCTCTCCATCTCTGAGATCTCTTGTTTTAGACGGGCAGTGAAACATCTCTGAGATCTCTTGTTTTAGACGGGCAGTGAAACTCTCCATCTCTGAGATCTCTTGTTTTAGACGGGCAGTGAAACATCTCTCCATCTCTGAGATCTCTTGTTTTAGACGGGCAGTGAAACATCTCTCCATCTCTGAGATCTCTTGTTTTAGACGGGCAGTGAAACATCTCTCCGTCTCTCCATCTCTGAGATCTCTTGTTTTAGACGGGCAGTGAAACATCTCTCCATCTCTGAGATCTCTTGTTTTAGACGGGCAGTGAAACATCTCTCCATCTCTCCATCTCTGAGATCTCTTGTTTTAGACGGGCAGTGAAACATCTCTCCATCTCTCCATCTCTGAGATCTCTTGTTTTAGACGGGCAGTGAAACATCTCTCCATCTCTCCATCTCTGAGATCTCTTGTTTTAGACGGGCAGTGAAACATCTCTCCGTCTCTCCATCTCTGAGATCTCTTGTTTTAGACGGGCAGTGAAACATCTCTCCATCTCTCCATCTCTGAGATCTCTTGTTTTAGACGGGCAGTGAAACAACATCTCTGAGATCTCTTGTTTTAGACGGGCAGTGAAACATCTCTCCATCTCTGAGATCTCTTGTTTTAGACGGGCAGTGAAACATCTCTCCATCTCTCCATCTCTGAGATCTCTTGTTTTAGACGGGCAGTGAAACATCTCTCCTCTTGTTTTCCATCATCTCTGAGATCTCTTGTTTTAGACGGGCAGTGAAACATCTCTCATCTCTCCATCTCTGAGATCTCTCCATCTCTGAGATCTCTTGTTTTAGACGGGCAGTGAAAACATCTCTTGTTTTCGGGCAGTGAAACTCTCCATCTCTGAGATCTCTTGTTTTAGACGGGCAGTGAAACATCTCTCCATCTCTCCATCTCTGAGATCTCTTGTTTTAGACGGGCAGTGAAACATCTCCTCTCCATCTCTGAGATCTCTTGTTTTAGACGGGCAGTGAAACATCTCTCTCCATCTCTGAGATCTCTTGTTTTAGACGGGCAGTGAAACATCTCTCCATCTCTGAGATCTCTTGTTTTAGACGGGCAGTGAAACATCTCTCCATCTCTGAGATCTCTTGTTTTAGACGGGCAGTGAAACATCTCTCCATCTCTGAGATCTCTTGTTTTAGACGGGCAGTGAAACATCTCTCCATCTCTGAGATCTCCATCTCTGAGATCTCTTGTTTTAGACGGGCAGTGAAACATCTCTCCATCTCTCCATCTCTGAGATCTCTTGTTTTAGACGGGCAGTGAAACATCTCTCCATCTCTGAGATCTCTTGTTTTAGACGGGCAGTGAAACATCTCTCCATCTCTCCATCTCTGAGATCTCTTGTTTTAGACGGGCAGTGAAACATCTCTCCATCTCTGAGATCTCTTGTTTTAGACGGGCAGTGAAACATCTCTCCATCTCTGAGATCTCTTGTTTTAGACGGGCAGTGAAACATCTCTCCATCTCTCCATCTCTGAGATCTCTTGTTTTAGACGGGCAGTGAAACATCTCTCCATCTCTGAGATCTCTTGTTTTAGACGGGCAGTGAAACATCTCTCCATCTCTCCATCTCTGAGATCTCTTGTTTTAGACGGGCAGTGAAACATCTCTCCATCTCTCCATCTCTGAGATCTCTTGTTTTAGACGGGCAGAGAAACATCTCTCCATCTCTGAGATCTCTTGTTTTAGACGGGCAGTGAAACATCTCTCCATCTCTCCATCTCTGAGATCTCTTGTTTTAGACGGGCAGTGAAACATCTCTCCATCTCTCAGATCTCTTGTTTTAGACGGGCAGTGAAACATCTCTCCATCTCTGAGATCTCTTGTTTTAGACGGGCAGTGAAACATCTCTCCATCTCTGAGATCTCTTGTTTTAGACGGGCAGAGAAACATCTCTCCATCTCTGAGATCTCTTGTTTTAGACGGGCAGTGAAACATCTCTCCATCTCTGAGATATCTTGTTTTAGACGGGCAGTGAAACATCTCTCCGTCTCTGAGATCTCTTGTTTTAGACGGGCAGTGAAACATCTCTCCATCTCTGAGATCTCTTGTTTTAGACGGGCAGTGAAACATCTCTCCGTCTCTCCATCTCTGAGATCTCTTGTTTTAGACGGGCAGTGAAACATCTCTCCATCTCTGAGATCTCTTGTTTTAGACGGGCAGTGAAACATGTCTCCGTCTCTCCATCTCTGAGATCTCTTGTTTTAGACGGGCAGTGAAACATCTCTCCATCTCTAAGATCTCTTGTTTTAGACGGGCAGTGAAACATCTCTCCGTCTCTCCATCTCTGAGATCTCTTGTTTTAGACGGGCAGTGAAACATTTACATTTACATTTACATTTAAGTAATTTAGCAGACGCTCTTATCCAGAGCGACTTACAAATTGGTGCATTCACCTTATGACCTCCAGTGGAACAGTAGTGCATCTAAATCTTTTCAGGGGGAGGGGGGGTGAGAGGGATTACTTTATCCTATCCTAGGTATTCCTTAAAGAGGTGGGGTTTCAGGTGTCTCCGGAAGGTGGTGATTGACTCCGCTGTCCTGGCGTCGTGAGGGAGTTTGTTCCACCATTGGGGGGCCAGAGCAGCGAACAGTTTTGACTGGGCTGAGCGGGAACTGTACTTCCTCAGTGGTAGGGAGGCGAGCAGGCCAGAGGTGGATGAACGCAGTGCCCTTGTTTGGGTGTAGGGCCTGATCAGAGCCTGGAGGTACTGAGGTGCCGTTCCCCTCACAGCTCCGTAGGCAAGCACCATGGTCTTGTAGCGGATGCGAGCTTCAACTGGAAGCCAGTGGAGGGAGCGGAGGAGCGGGGTGACGTGAGAGAACTTGGGAAGGTTGAACACCAGACGGGCTGCGGCGTTCTGGATGAGTTGTAGGGGTTTAATGGCACAGGCAGGGAGCCCAGCCAACAGCGAGTTGCAGTAATCCAGACGGGAGATGACAAGTGCCTGGATTAGGACCTGCGCCGCTTCCTGTGTGAGGCAGGGGTCGTACTCTGCGGATGTTGTAGAGCATGAACCTACAGGAACGGGCCACCGCCTTGATGTTAGTTGAGAACGACAGGGTGTTGTCCAGGATCACGCCAAGGTTCTTAGCGCTCTGGGAGGAGGACACAGTGGAGTTGTCAACCGTGATGGCGAGATCATGGAACGGGCAGTCCTTCCCCGGGAGGAAGAGCAGCTCCGTCTTGCCGAGGTTCAGCTTGAGGTGGTGATCCGTCATCCACACGGATATGTCTGCCAGACATGCAGAGATGCGATTCGCCACCTGGTCATCAGAAGGGGAAAGGAGAAGATTAATTGTGTGTCGTCTGCATAGCAATGATAGGAGAGACCATGTGAGGTTATGACAGAGCCAAGTGACTTGGTGTATAGCGAGAATAGGAGAGGGCCTAGAACAGAGCCCTGGGGGACACCAGTGGTGAGAGCACGTGGTGTGGAGACGGATTCTCGCCACGCCACCTGGTAGGAGCGACCTGTCAGGTAGGACGCAATCCAAGCGTGGGCCGCGCCGGAGATGCCCAACTCGGAGAGGGTGGAGAGGAGGATCTGATGGTTCACAGTATCGAAGGCAGCCGATAGGTCTAGAAGGATGAGAGCAGAGGAGAGAGAGTTAGCTTTAGCAGTGCGGAGCGCCTCCGTGATACAGAGAAGAGCAGTCTCAGTTGAATGACTAGTCTTGAAACCTGACTGATTTGGATCAAGAAGGTCATTCTGAGAGAGATAGCGGGAGAGCTGGCCAAGGACGGCACGTTCAAGAGTTTTGGAGAGAAAAGAAAGAAGGGATACTGGTCTGTAGTTGATGACATCGGAGGGATCGAGTGTAGGTTTTTTCAGAAGGGGGTGCAACTCTCGCTCTCTTGAAGACGGAAGGGACGTAGCCAGCGGTCAGGGATGAGTTGATGAGCGAGGTGAGGTAAGGGAGAAGGTCTCCGGAAATGGTCTGGAGAAGAGAGGAGGGGATAGGGTCAAGCGGGCAGGTTGTTGGGCGGCCGGCCGTCACAAGACGCGAGATTTCATCTGGAGAGAGGGGAGAAAGAGGTCAGAGCACAGGGTAGGGCAGTGTGAGCAGAACCAGCGGTGTCGTTTGACTTAGCAAACGAGGATCGGATGTCGTCGACCTTCTTTTCAAAATGGTTGACGAAGTCATCTGCAGAGAGGGAGGAGGGGGAGGGGGAGGAGGATTCAGGAGGGAGGAGAAGGTTGCAAAGAGCTTCCTAGGGTTAGAGGCAGATGCTTGGAATTTAGAGTGGTAGAAAGTGGCTTTAGCAGCAGAGAGAGAAGAGGAAAATGTAGAGAGGAGGGAGTGAAAGGATGTCAGGTCCGCAGGGAGGCGAGTTTTCCTCCATTTCCGCTCGGCTGCCCGGAGCCCTGTTCTGTGAGCTCGCAATGAGTCGTCGAGCCACGGAGCGGGAGGGAGGACCGAGCCGGCCTGGAGGATAGGGGACATAGAGAGTCAAAGGATGCAGAAAGGGAGGAGAGGAGGGTTGAGGAGGCAGAATCAGGAGATAGGTTGGAGAAGGTTTGAGCAGAGGGAAGAGATGATAGGATGGAAGAGGAGAGAGTAGCGGGGGAGAGAGAGCGAAGGTTGGGACGGCGCGATACCATCCGAGTAGGGGCAGTGTGGGAAGTGTTGGATGAGAGCGAGAGGGAAAAGGATACAAGGTAGTGGTCGGAGACTTGGAGGGGAGTTGCAGCGAGGTTAGTGGAAGAACAGCATCTAGTAAAGATGAGGTCGAGCGTATTTCCTGCCTTGTGAGTAGGGGGAAGGTGAGAGGGTGAGGTCAAAAGAGGAGAGGAGTGGAAAGAAGGAGGCAGAGAGGAATGAGTCAAAGGTAGGCGTGGGGAGGTTAAAGTCGCCCAGAACTGTGAGAGGTGAGCCGTCCTCAGGAAAGGAGCTTATCAAGGCATCAAGCTCATTGATGAACTCTCCGAGGGAACCTGGAGGGCGATAAATGATAAGGATGTTAAGCTTGAAAGGGCTGGTAACTGTGACAGCATGGAATTCAAAGGAGGCGATAGACAGATGGGTAAGGGGAGAGAGAGAATGACCACTTGGGAGAGATGAGGATCCCGGTGCCACCACCCCGCTGACCAGAAGCTCTCGGGGTGTGCGAGAACACGTGGGCAGACGAAGAGAGAGCAGTAGGAGTAGCAGTGTTGTCTGTGGTGATCCATGTTTCCGTCAGTGCCAAGAAGTCGAGGGACTGGAGGGAGACATAGGCGGAGATGAACTCTGCCTTGTTGGCCGCAGATCGGCAGTTCCAGAGGCTACCGGAGACCTGGAACTCCACGTGGGTCGTGCGCGCTGGGACCACCAGATTAGGTGGCCGCGGCCACGCGGTGTGGAGCGTTTGTATGGTCTGTGCAGAGAGGAGAGAACAGGGATAGACAGACACATAGTTGACAGGCTACACAAGAGGCTACGCTAATGCAAAGGAGATTGGAATGACAAGTGGACTACACGTCACGAGTGTTCAGAAAGTTAAGCTTACGTAGCAAGAATCTTATTGACTAAAATGATTAAAATGATACAGTACTGCTGAAGTAGGCTAGCTGGCAGAGGCTGCGTTGTTGACTATGTAGGCTAGCTGGCATTGGCTGCGTTGTTGACACTACACTAATCAAGTCGTTCCGTTGAGTGTAATAGTTTCTACTGTGCTGCTATTCGGGGCTAGCTGGCTAGCTAGCAGTGTTGATTACGTTACGTTGCGTTAAAAGAACGACAATAGCTGGCTAGCTAACCTAGGAAATCGCTCTAGACTACACAATTATCTTTGATACATCTCTCCATCTCTCCATCTCTGAGATCTCTTGTTTTAGACGGGCAGTGAAACATCTCTCCATCTCTCCATCTCTGAGATCTCTTGTTTTAGACGGGCAGTGAAACATCTCTCCATCTCTGAGATCTCTTGTTTTAGACGGGCAGTGAAACATCTCTCCATCTCTCCATCTCTGAGATCTCTTGTTTTAGACGGGCAGTGAAACATCTCTCCGTCTCTCCATCTCTGAGATCTCTTGTTTTAGACGGGCAGTGAAACATCTCTCAGTCTCTCCATCTCTGAGATCTCTTGTTTTAGACGGGCAGTGAAACATCTCTCCGTCTCTCCATCTCTGAGATCTCTTGTTTTAGACGGGCAGTGAAACATCTCTCCGTCTCTCCATCTCTGAGATCTCTTGTTTTAGACGGGCAGTGAAACATCTCTCCGTCTCTCCATCTCTGAGATCTCTTGTTTTAGACGGGCAGTGAAACATCTCTCCGTCTCTCCATCTCTGAGATCTCTTGTTTTAGACGGGCAGTGTAACATCTCTCCATCTCTGAGATCTCTTGTTTTAGACGGGCAGTGAAACATCTCTCCATCTCTGAGATCTCTTGTTTTAGACGGGCAGTGAAACATCTCTCCATCTCTCCATCTCTGAGATCTCTTGTTTTAGACGGGCAGTGAAACATCTCTCCATCTCTGAGATCTCTTGTTTTAGACGGGCAGTGAAACATCTCTCCATCTCTGAGATCTCTTGTTTTAGACGGGCAGTGAAACATCTCTCCGTCTCTCCATCTCTGAGATCTCTTGTTTTAGACGGGCAGTGAAACATCTCTCCGTCTCTCCATCTCTGAGATCTCTTGTTTTAGACGGGCAGTGAAACATCTCTCCATCTCGGTATGTGTGTGTGTGTGTGTGTGTGTGTGTGTGTGTGTGTGTGTGTGTGTGTGTGTGTGTGTGTGTGAGGACTGTTGGTGTGTGTGTGCGTGCGTGCGTGTGCATGTGTGTGTGTGTGAGGACTGTTGGTGTGTGTGTGTGTGTGTGAGTGTGTGTGTGTGTGTGCGTGTGTGTGTGAGGACTGTTGGTGTGTGTGTGTGTGTGTGTGTGTGTGTGTGTGTGTGTGTGTGTGTGTGTGTGTGTGTGTGTGTGTGTGTGTGTGTGTGTGTGTGTGTGTGTGTGTGTGTGTGTGTGTGTGTGTGTGTGTGTGTGTGTGTATGTGCGTAGAAGAGGACTAGAAAAACAGGCTCCATAGAGACCTATTAAAAACATAAAAACATGGATCTCTCTGTTTCCCCTCTCAGGGCAGAGTCCAGCAGCAGGGATGAAGGTCGAGGAGGATCATGGGCTGTTGGCAATGACTCCTTGGTGCCTGATTGGCCCCACCGGGGTTAATTGATTAGCCAATAAAGGACAAGCGAGGGCAGCGACATTGAACCCATCAAAACAAACACCCTCTTTTCTTTCTCTGTTCTTCAGGGAACTTTGATCTCTCCTCTCAGCTCCAGGTAATGACGTGACTTCACTAGTTCTGAGGTTCTTTCTCTGTTCTTCAGGGAACGTTGATCTCTCCTCTCAGCTCCAGGTAATGACGTGACTTCACTAGTTCTGAGGTTCTTTCTCTGTTCTTCAGGGAACGTTGATCTCTCCTCTCAGCTCCAGGTAATGACGTGACTTCACTAGTTCTGAGGTTCTTTCTCTGTTCTTCAGGGAACGTTGATCTCTCCTCTCAGCTCCAGGTAATGACGTGACTTCACTAGTTCTGAGGCAGAGAGATCGTTCGTCTGGGATTGGCTCGTTCTATTTCCTCTCTGACCAATGACATGTTACACTTTTTTTTTACAACGGGTGGGTCTAATCCTGAATGCTGATTGGTTAAAAGTGCCACCTGATGTCTGTTCTACAAGTTACTCCCGGCTAACCGGGGGAAAATCTATGTCTATCTAACCTTCATTATAAGGTGAAACTGAAATGATAGAAAGTTGATATAAATCAAGGTTTTGGACCAGTAAGAGCTTCGTTGTCATCAATTATACAACCGGTAGGTATAATCCTGAATGCTGATTGGTTAAAATCGCATTCCATCTGGTGTCTATTCCACATGTTACCAACCGGGGGGAAATCTATGACGTTGAAATGCCAATTTACTCCGGTCCATCTGACTGCACAGTCCACTGTCTCATCAGCCCAGCCAGGCAATTTATAAACTTGATCTCCACTTTAAAAAAGCATCTAGACATTATCTCACATGTCTTTCAGCCTAACATTTAGTTTTCAACAGCGGAGATTTATATAAACGTTGAAAGCATCTAGATATACAACATTGTTTCAATATTCAATTGCGATCTCCAGCTGAACAACAGTGTCCAGATTCAGTTTGAAGTGATTGTGTTGGCTTGCTCCTCTGAACAACAGTGTCCAGATTCAGTTTGAAGTGATTGTGTTTAGCTGTGTTGTTGGCTTGCTCCTCTGAACAACAGTGTCCAGATTCAGTTTGAAGTGATTGTGTTTAGCTGTGTTGTTGGCTTGCTCCTCTGAACAACAGTGTCCAGCTTCAGTTTGAAGTGATTGTGTTAGCTAAGTTGTTGGCTAGCTCCTCTGAACAACAGTGTCCTGAAGAGACAGTTCATTTTCTCTGCCAGGTGGAATCACACCTCATTAGCTCATTGTTCTGGAAGGATCCAAATAAATGTCACTAGAAAACAGCTTAAACAAATGCAGCTACTTGGCTGATATTCTGACATTTTAGCCGTAGTTTGCTAAGCTAGCAAACAAGGGATAAGAACGCTGCCAGCCAGCATGGCAATGGAACATTTAGAAAGAAACTGGGTCGAGTCCATAGATACAGAACAAAAAGACTGAACGACTGGGTCGAGTCCATAGATACAGAACATAAAGACTGAACGACTGGGTCGAGTCCATAGATACAGAACACAAAGACTGAACGACTGAGTCGAGTCCACAGATACAGAACACAAAGACTGAACGACTGAGTCGAGTCCATAGATACAGAACAAAAAGACTGAACGACTGGGTCGAGTCCATAGATACAGAACATAAAGACTGAACGACTGGGTCGAGTCCATAGATACAGAACACAAAGACTGAACGACTGAGTCGAGTCCACAGATACAGAACACAAAGACTGAACGACTGGGTCGAGTCCATAGATACAGAACACAAAGACTGAACGACTGAGTCGAGTCCATAGATACAGAACAAAAAGACTGAACGACTGGGTCGAGTCCATAGATACAGAACACAAAGACTGAACGACTGGATCTTGTCCATAGATACAGAACACAAAGACTGAACGACTGAGTCGAGTCCATAGATACAGAACAACAAGACTGAACGACTGGGACGAGTCCATAGATACAGAACAAAAAGACTGAACGACTGGGTCGAGTCCATAGATACAG